>NW_027043746.1:0-44100 GCF_036013475.1 Columba livia
TGCTTTCTTTCCCCTTTCTTTGGGCATTCTTTCCCCTTTCTTTGGGCTTTATTTCCCCTTTCTTTGGGCTTTCTTTCCCCTTTCTTTGGGCATTCTTTGGGCTTTCTTTCCCCTTTCTTTGGGCTTTTTTTCTCATTTCTTGGGCTTTCTTTCCCTTTCTTTGGGCTTTCTTTCCCCTTTCCTTTGGGCTTTCTTTGTGCTTTCTTTGGGCTTTCTTTCCCCTTTCTTTGGGCTTTCTTTAACCTTTCTTTGGGCTTTCTTTCCCTTTCTTTGGGCTTTCTTTCCCCTTTCTTTGGGCTTTCTTTCCCCTTTCTTTCCCCTTTCTTTGGGCTTTCTTTCCCCTTTCTTTCCCCTTTCTTTGGCATTTCTTTCCCTTACTTTGGGCTTTCTTTCCCCTTTCTTTCCCCTTTCTTTGGGATTTCTTTCCCCTTTCATTCCCCTTTCTTTGGGCTTTCTTTCCCCTTTCTTTCCCCTTTCTTTGGGCTTTCTTTCCCCTTTCTTTCCCCTTTCTTTGGCTTTCTTTCCCCTTTCTTTGGGCTTTCTTTCCCCTTTCTTTCCCCTTTCTTTGGGCTTTCTTTCCCCTTTCTTTGGATTTTCTTTGGGCTTTCTTTCCCCTTTCTTTGGGCTTTTTTTGGGCTATCTTCCCCTTTCTTTCCCCTTTCTTTGGGCTTTGTTTGGGCTTTCTTTCCCCTTTCTTTGGTCTTTCTTTGGTCTTTCTTTGGGCTTTCTTTCCCCTTTCTTTGGGCTTTCTTTCCCCTTTCTTTGGGCTTTCTTTCCCCCTTTCTTTGGGCTTTCTTTCCCTTTCTTTCTGCTTTCTTTGGGCTTTCTTTGGCCTTTCTTTGGGCTTTCCTTCCCCTTTCTTTGGGCTTTCTTTCCCCTTTCTTTGGCTTTCTTTCCCCTTTCTTTGGGATTTCTTTCCCCTTTCTTTGGGCTTTCTTTCCCCTTTCTTTGGGCTTTCTTTCCCCTTTCTTTCCCCTTTCTTTGGGCTTTCTTTGAGCTTTCTTTGGGCTGTATTTGGGCTTTCTTTGGGCTTTCTTTGGGCTTCCTTTGGGCTTTCTTTCCCCTTTCTTTGGGCTTTCTTTGGGCTTTCTTGGGCTTTCCTTGGGCTTCCTTTGGGATTTCTTTGGGCTTTCTTTGGGCTTTCTTTGGGATTTCTTTGGGATTTCTTTGGGCTTTCTTTGGGATTTCTTTGGGGTTTCTTTCCCCTTTCTTGGGGCTTTCTTTGGGCTTTCTTTGGGCTTTCTTTCCCCTTTCTTTGGCTTTCTTTGCCCTTTCTTTGGGCTTTCTTTGCCCTTTCTTTGGCTTTCTTTGCCCTTTCTTAGGGCTTACTTTCCCCTTTCTTTGGGCTTTCTTTGGGCTTTCTTTCTCTTTCTTTGGGCTTTCTTTCCCCTTTCTTTGGGCTTTCTTTCCCCTTTCTTTGGGATTTCTTTGGGCTTTCTTTCCCCTTTCTTTGGGCTTTCTTTCCCCTTTCTTTGGGCTTTCTTCCCCTTTCTTTCCCCTTTCTTTGGGGCTTTCTTTCCCCTTTCTTTCCCCTTTCTTTGGCATTTCTTTCCCCTTACTTTGGCTTTCTTTCCCCTTTCTTTCCCCTTTCTTTGGGATTTCTTTCCCCTTTCATTCCCCTTTCTTTGGGCTTTCTTTCCCCTTTCTTTCCCCTTTCTTTGGGCTTTCTTTCCCCTTTCTTTCCCCTTTCTTTGGGCTTTCTTTCCCCTTTCTTTGGGCTTTCTTTCCCCTTTCTTTCCCCTTTCTTTGGCTTTCTTTCCCCTTTCTTTGGATTTTCTTTGGGCTTTCTTTCCCCTTTCTTTGGGCTTTTTTTGGGCTATCTTCCCCTTTCTTTCCCCTTTCTTTGGGCTTTGTTTGGGCTTTCTTTCCCCTTTCTTTGGTCTTTCTTTGGTCTTTCTTTGGGCTTTCTTTCCCCTTTCTTTGGGCTTTCTTTCCCCTTTCTTTGGGCTTTCTTTCCCCTTTCTTTGGGCTTTCTTTCCCTTTCTTTCTGCTTTCTTTGGGCTTTCTTTGGCCTTTCTTTGGGCTTTCCTTCCCCTTTCTTTGGGCTTTCTTTCCCCTTTCTTTGGCTTTCTTTCCCCTTTCTTTGGGATTTCTTTCCCCTTTCTTTGGGCTTTCTTTCCCCTTTCTTTGGGCTTTCTTCCCCTTTCTTTCCCCTTTCTTTGGGCTTTCTTTGAGCTTTCTTTGGGCTGTCTTTGGGCTTTCTTTGGGCTTTCTTTGGGCTTCCTTTGGGCTTTCTTTCCCCTTTCTTTGGGCTTTCTTTGGGCTTTCTTGGGCTTTCCTTGGGCTTCCTTTGGGATTTCTTTGGGCTTTCTTTGGGCTTTCTTTGGGATTTCTTTGGGATTTCTTTGGGCTTTCTTTGGGATTTCTTTGGGGTTTCTTCCCCTTTCTTGGGGCTTTCTTTGGGCTTTCTTTGGGCTTTCTTTCCCCTTTCTTTGGGCTTTCTTTGCCCTTTCTTTGGGCTTTCTTTGCCCTTTCTTTGGGCTTTCTTTGCCCTTTCTTAGGGCTTACTTTCCCCTTTCTTTGGGCTTTCTTTGGGCTTTCTTTCTCTTTCTTTGGGCTTTCTTTCCCCTTTCTTTGGGCTTTCTTCCCCTTTCTTTGGGATTTCTTTGGGCTTTCTTTCCCCTTTCTTTGGGCTTTCTTTGGGCTTTCTTTCTCCTTTCTTTGGGCTTTCTTTCCCCTTTCTTTGGGCATTCTTTCCCCTTTCTTTGGGCTTTATTTCCCCTTTCTTTGGGCTTTCTTTCCCCTTTCTTTGGGCATTCTTTGGGCTTTCTTTCCCCTTTCTTTGGGCTTTTTTTCTCATTTCTTTGGGCTTTCTTTGGGCTTTCTTTCCCCTTTCTTTGGGCTTTCTTTCCCCTTTCTTTGGGCTTTCTTTGTGCTTTCTTTGGGCTTTCTTTCCCCTTTCTTTGGGCTTTCTTTAACCTTTCTTTGGGCTTTCTTTCCCCTTTCTTTGGGCTTTCTTTCCCCTTTCTTTGGGCTTTCTTTCCCCTTTCTTTCCCCTTTCTTTGGGCTTTCTTTCCCCTTTCTTTCCCCTTTCTTTGGCATTTCTTTCCCCTTACTTTGGGCTTTCTTTCCCCTTTCTTTCCCCTTTCTTTGGGATTTCTTTCCCCTTTCATTCCCCTTTCTTTGGGCTTTCTTTCCCCTTTCTTTCCCCTTTCTTTGGGCTTTCTTTCCCCTTTCTTTCCCCTTTCTTTGGGCTTTCTTTCCCCTTTCTTTGGGCTTTCTTTCCCCTTTCTTTCCCCTTTCTTTGGGCTTTCTTTCCCTTTCTTTGGATTTTCTTTGGGCTTTCTTTCCCCTTTCTTTGGGCTTTTTTTGGGCTATCTTCCCCTTTCTTTCCCCTTTCTTTGGGCTTTGTTTGGGCTTTCTTTCCCCTTTCTTTGGTCTTTCTTTGGTCTTTCTTTGGGCTTTCTTTCCCCTTTCTTTGGGCTTTCTTTCCCCTTTCTTTGGGCTTTCTTTCCCCTTTCTTGGGCTTTCTTTCCCTTTCTTTCTGCTTTCTTTGGCTTTCTTTGGCCTTTCTTTGGGCTTTCCTTCCCTTTCTTTGGGCTTTCTTTCCCCTTTCTTTGGCTTTCTTTCCCCTTTCTTTGGGATTTCTTTCCCCTTTCTTTGGGCTTTCTTTCCCCTTTCTTTGGGCTTTCTTTCCTCTTTCTTTCCCCTTTCTTTGGGCTTTCTTTGAGCTTTCTTTGGGCTGTCTTTGGGCTTTCTTTGGGCTTTCTTTGGGCTTCCTTTGGGCTTTCTTTCCCCTTTCTTTGGGCTTTCTTTGGGCTTTCTTGGGCTTTCCTTGGGCTTCCTTTGGGATTTCTTTGGGATTTCTTTGGCTTTCTTTGGGATTTCTTGGGATTTCTTTGGGCTTTCTTTGGGATTTCTTTGGGGTTTCTTTCCCCTTTCTTGGGGCTTTCTTGGGCTTTCTTTGGCTTTCTTTCCCCTTTCTTTGGGCTTTCTTTGCCCTTTCTTTGGGCTTTCTTTGCCCTTTCTTTGGGCTTCTTTGCCCTTTCTTAGGGCTTACTTTCCCCTTTCTTTGGGCTTTCTTTGGGCTTTCTTTCTCTTTCTTTGGGCTTTCTTTCCCCTTTCTTTGGGCTTTCTTTCCCCTTTCTTTGGGCTTTCTTTCCCCTTTCTTTGGGCTTTCTTTGGGCTTTCTTTCCCCTTTCTTTGGGATTTCTTTCCCCTTTGTTTGGGCTTTCTTTGGGCTTTCTTTCTCCTTTATTTTCTCTTTTTTGGGCTTTCTTTCCCCTTTCTTTGGGCTTTCTTTGGGCTTTCTTTCCCCTTTCCTTGGGCTTTCTTTGGGCTTTCTTTGGGATTTCTTTGGGATTTCTTTGGGCTTTCTTTCCCCCTTTCTTTAGGCTTTCTTTCCCCTTTCTTTGGGCTTTCTTTGGCCTTTCTTTGGGCTTTCTTTGGGCCTTCTATGGGCTTTCTCTGGGCTTTCTTTGGGCTTTATTTGGGCTTTCTTTCTGCTTCTTTCCCCTTTCTTTGGGCTTTCTTTGGGCTTTCTTTCCCCTTTCTTTGGCCTTTCTTTCCCCTTTCATTGGGCTTTCTTTCCCCTTTCTTTGGGCTTTCTTTCCTCTTTCTTTGGGCATTCTTTGGGCTTTCTTCCCCTTTCTTTGGGCTTTCTTTCCCCTTTCTTTGGGCTTTCTTTGGGCTTTCTTTCCCCTTTCTTTGGGCTTTCTTTGGGCTTTCTTTCCCTTTTCCTTGGGCTTTCTTTGGGCTTTCTTTGGGATTTCTTTGGGATTTCTTTGGGCTTTCTTTCCCCTTTCTTTGGGCTTTCTTTCCCCTTTGTTTGGGCTTTCTTTGAGCTTTCTTTGGGCTTTCTTTGGGCTTTCTTTGGGCTTTCTTTGGGCTTTTTTTGGGCTTTCTTTGGGCTTTCTTTCCCCTTCCTTTGGGCTTTCTTTGGGCTTTCTTTCGGCTTTCTTTGGGCTTTCTTTCCCCTTTCTTTGGGCTTTCTTTCCCCTTTCTTTGGGCTTTCTTTGGGCTTTCTTTGGGGTTTCTTTCCCCTTTCTTTGGCTTTCTTTGGGCTTTGTTTGGGCTTTCTTTGGGCTTTCTTTGGCTTTCTTTCCCCTTTCTTTGGGCTTTCTTTTGGCTTTCTTTCCCCTTTCTTTAGGCTTTCTTTGGGCTTTCTTTGGGCTTTCTTTCCCCTTTCTTTGGGCTTTCTTTGGGCTTTCTTTCCCCTTTCTTTGGACTTTCTTTGGGCTTTCTTTCCCCTTTCTTTGGGCTTTCTTTGGGCTTTCTTTGGGCTATCTTCCCCTTTCTTTCCCCTTTCTTTGGGCTTTCTTTGGGCTTCCTTTCCCCTTTCTTTGGGCTTTCTTTGGGCTTTCTTTGGGCTTTCTTTCCCCTTTCTTTGGGCTTTCTTTCCCCTTTCTTTGGGCTTTCTTTCCCCTTTCTTTGGGCTTTCTTTCCCCTTTCTTTGGGCTTTCTTTCCCCCTTTCTTTGGGCTTTCTTTCCCCTTTCTTTGGCTTTCTTTCCCCTTTCTTTGGGCTTTCTTTGGGCTTTCTTTGGGCTTTCTTTGGGCTTTCTATGGGCTTTCTCTGGGCTTTCTTTGGGCTTTCTTTGGGCTTTCTTTGGGCTTCTTTCCCCTTTCTTGGGCTTTCTTTGGCTTTCTTTCCCCTTTCTTTGGGCTTTCTTTCCCCTTTCTTTGGGCTTTCTTTGGGCTTTCTTTGGGCTTTCTTTGGGCTTTCTTTCCCCTTTCTTTGGGCATTCTTTGGGCTTTCTTTCCCCTTTCTTTGGGCTTTCTTTGGGCTGTCTTTGGACTTTCTTTCCCCTTTCTTTGGGCTTCCTTTGGGCTTTCTTTCCCCTTTCTTTGGGCTTTCTTTGGGCTTTCTTTGAGCTTCCTTTGGACTTACTTTAGGCTTTCTTTGGGCTTTCTTTCGGCTTTCTTTGGGCTTTCTTTCCCCTTTCTTTGGGCTTTCTTTCCCCTTTCTTTGGCTTTCATTGGGCTTTCTTTGGGCTTTCTTTCCCCTTTCTTGGGCATTCTTTGGGCTTTCTTTCCCCTTTCTTTGGGCTTTCTTTGGGCTTTCTTTGTGCTTTCTTTCCCCTTTCTTTGGGCTTTCTTTTGGCTTTCTTTCCCCCTTTCTTTAGGCTTTCTTTGGGCTTTCTTTGGGCTTTCTTTCCCCTTTCTTTGGGCTTTCTTTCCCCTTTCTTTGGACTTTCTTTGGGCTTTCTTTCCCCTTTCTTTGGGCTTTCTTTGGGCTATCTTCCCCTTTCTTTCCCCTTTCTTTGGGCTTTCTTTGGGCTTTCTTTCCCATTTCTTTGGACTTTCTTTGGGCTTTCTTTGGGCTTTCTTTCGGCTTTATTTCCCCATTCTTTGGGCTTTCTTTCCCCTTTCTTTGGGCTTTCTATCCCCTTTCTTTGGGCTTTCTTTCCCCTTTCTTCGGGCTTTCTTTCCCCTTTCTTTGGGCTTTCTTTGGGCTTTCTTTCCCCTTTCTTTAGGCTTTCTTTCCCATTTCTTTGGGCTTTCTTTCCCTTTTCTTTGGGATTTCTTTCCCCTTTCTTTGGGCTTTCTTTCCCCTTTCTTTGGGCTTTCCTTACCCTTTCTTTCCCCTTTCTTTGGGCTTTCTTTGGGCTTTCTTTAGGATTTCTTTGGGCTTTCTTTCCCCTTTCTTTGGCTTTCTTTGGGCTTTCTTTGGGCTTTCCTTGGGCTTCCTTTGGGCTTTCTTTGGCTTTCTTTGGAATTTCTTTAGGATTTCTTTGGGCTTTCTTTCCTCTTTCTTTGGGCTTTCTTTCCCCTTTCGTGGGGCTTTCTTTGGGCTTTCTTTGGGCTTTCTTTCACCTTTCTTTGGGCTTTCTTTCCCCTTTCTTTGGGCTTTCTTTGTGCTTTCTTTTGGCTTTCTTTGGGCTTTCTTTGGGCTTTCCTCCCCTTTCTTTGGGCTTTCTTTGGGATTTCTTTGGGCTTTCTTTGGGCTTTCTATGGGCTTTCTCTGGGCTTTCTTTGGGCTTTCTTTGGCTTTCTCTGGGCTTTCTTTGGGCTTTCTTTGGGCTTTATTTGGGCTTCTTTCCCCTTTCTATGGGCTTTCTTTGGGCTTTCTTTCCCCTTTCTTTGGGCTTTCTTTCCCCTTTCTTTGGGCTTTCTTTGGGCTTTCTTTGGGCTTTCTTTGGGCTTTCTTTCCCCTTTCTTTGGGCATTCTTGGGCTTTCTTTCCCCTTTCTGTGGGCTTTCTTTGGGCTTTCTTTCCCCTTTCTTTGGGCTTTCTTTTCACTTTCTTTCCCCTTTCTTAGGCTTTCTTTGGGCTTTCTTTGGGCTTTCTTTTCCCTTTCTTTGGGCTTTCTTTCCCCTTTCTTTGGACTTTCTTTGGGCTTTCTTTCCCCTTTCTTTGGCTTTCTTTGGGCTATCTTCCCCTTTCTTTCCCCTTTCTTTGGGCTTTCTTTGGGCTTTCTTTGGGCTTTCTTTGGGCTTTCTTGCGCTTTCCTTCCCCTTTCTTTGGGCTTTCTTTGGGCTTTCTTTGGGCTTTCTTTGGGCTTTCTATGGGCTTTTTCTGGGCTTTCTTTGGGCTTTCTTTGGGCTTTCTTTGGAATTTCTTTGGGATTTCTTTGGGCTTTCTTTCCCCTTTCTTTGGGCTTTCTTCCCCTTTCTTTGGGCTTTCTTTCCCCTTTCTTTGGGCTTTCTTTGGGCTTTCTTTCCCCTTTCTTCGGGCTTTCTTTCACCTTTCTTTGCGCTTTCTTTCCCCTTTCTTTGGGATTTCTTTCCCCTTTCTTTGGGCTTTCTTTCCCCTTTCATTCCCCTTTCTTTGGGCTTTCTTTCCCTTTCTTTCCCCTTTCCTTGGCCTTTCTTTCCCCTTTCTTTCCCCTTTCTTTGGTCTTTCTTTCCCCTTTCTTGGGCTTTCTTTCCCCTTTCTTTACCCTTTCTTTGGTCTTTCTTTCCCCTTTCTTTGGGCTTTCTTTCCCCTTTCTTTACCCTTTCTTTGGGCTTTCTTTCCCTTTCTTTGGGCTTTCTTTGGGCGTTTTTTCCCCTTTTTTTGGGCTTTCTTTGGGCTTTCTTTCCACTTTCTTTGGGCTTTCTTTGGGCTTTCTTTCCCCTTTCTTTGGGGCTTTCTTTGGGCTTTCTTTCCCCTTTCTTTGGGCTTTCTTTCCCCTTTCCTTGGGCTTTCATTGGGCTTTCTTTCCCCTTTCTTTGGGCTTTCTTTCCCCTTTCTTTGGGCTTTCTTTCCCCTTTCATTCCACCTTTCTTTGGGCTTTCTTTCCCCTTTCTTTGGGCTTTCTTTCCCCTTTCTTTCCCCTTTCTTTCCGCTTTCTTTCCCCCTTTCTTTCCCCTTTCTTTCCCCCTTTCTTTCCCCTTTCTTTCCGCTTTCTTTCCCCTTTCTTTCCCCTTTCTTTCCCCTTTCTTTGGGCTTTCTTTCCCCCTTTCTTTGGGCTTTCTTTGGGCTTTCTTTCTCCTTTCTTTGGGCTTTCTTTCCCCTTTCTTTGGGCATTCTTTCCCCTTTCTTTGGGCTTTATTTCCCCTTTCTTTGGGCTTTCTTTCCCCTTTCTTTGGGAAGTCTTTGGGCTTTCTTTCCCCTTTCTTTGGGCTTTTTTTCTCATTTCTTTGGGCTTTCTTTGGGCTTTCTTTCCCCTTTCTTTGGGCTTTTCTTTCCCCTTTCTTTGGGCTTTCTTTGTGCTTTCTTTGGGCTTTCTTTCCCCTTTCTTTGGGCTTTTTTTGGGCTTTCTTTGGGCTTTCTTTCCCCTTTCTTTGGGCTTTCTTTCCCCTTTCTTTGGGCTTTCTTTCCCCTTTCTTTCCCCTTTCTTTGGGCTTTCTTTCCCCTTTCTTTCCCCTTTCTTTGGCATTTCTTTTCCCTTACTTTGGGCTTTCTTTCCCCTTTCTTCCCCTTTCTTTGGGCTTTCTTTCCCCTTTCATTCCCCTTTCTTTGGGCTTTCTTTCCCCTTTCTTTCCCCTTTCTTTGGGCTTTCTTTCCCCTTTCTTTCCCCTTTCTTTGGGCTTTCTTTCCCCTTTCTTTGGGCTTTCTTTCCCCTTTCTTTGGATTTTCTTTCGCTTCTTCTTTCCCCTTTCTTTGGGCTTTCTTTGGGCTATCTTCCCCTTTCTTTCCCCTTTCTTTGGGCTTTGTTTGGGCTTTCTTTCCCCTTTCTTTGGGCTTTCTTTCCCCTTTCTTTGGGCTTTCTTTCCCCTTTCTTTGGGCTTTCTTTCCCTTTCTTTCTGCTTTCTTTGGGCTTTCTTTGGCCTTTCTTTGGGCTTTCCTTCCCCTTTCTTTGGGCTTTCTTTCCCCTTTCTTTGGCTTTCTTTCCCCTTTCTTTGGGATTTCTTTCCCCTTTCTTTGTGCTTTCCTTCCCCTTTCTTTGGCTTTCTTTCCCCTTTCTTTGGGCTTTCTTTGGGCTTTCCTTCTCCTTTATTTTCCCTTTTTTGGGCTTTCTTTCCCCTTTCTTTGGGCTTTCTTTGGCTTTCTTTCCCATTTCCTTGGGCTTTCTTTGGGCTTTCTTTGGGATTTCTTTGGGATTTCTTTGGGCTTTCTTTCCCCTTTCTTTGGGCTTTCTTTCCCCTTTCTTTGGGCTTTCTTTGGCCTTTCTTTGGGCTTTCTTTGGGCCTTCTATGGGCTTTCTCTGGGCTTTCTTTGGGCTTTATTTGGGCTTTCTTTCTGCTTCTTTCCCCTTTCTTTGGGCTTTCTTTGGGCTTTCTTTCCCCTTTCTTTGGCCTTTCTTTCCCCTTACTTTGGGCTTTCTTTCCCCTTTCTTTGGGCTTTCTTTCCTCTTTCTTTGGGCATTCTTTGGGCTTTCTTTCCCCTTTCTTTGGGCTTTCTTTCGTCCCCCTTTCCTTGGGCTTTCTTTGGGCTTTCTTTCCCCTTTCTTTAGGCTTTCTTTGGGCTTTCTTTCTCCTTTCTTTGGGCTTTCTTTGGGCTTTCTTTCCCTTTTCCTTGGGCTTTCTTGGGCTTTCTTTCCCCTTTGTTTGGGCTTTCTTTGAGCTTTCTTTGGGCTTTCTTTGGGCTTTCTTTGGGCTTTCTTTGGGCTTTTTTGGGCTTTCTTGGGGCTTTCTTTCCCCTTCCTTTGGGCTTTCTTTGGGCTTTCTTTCGTCTTTCTTTGGGCTTTATTTCCCCTTTCTTTGGGCTTTCTTTCCCCTTTCTTTGGGCTTTCTTTGGGCTTTCTTTGGGCTTTGTTTGGGCTTTGTTTGGGCTTTCTTTGGGCTTTCTTTCTCCTTTCTTTGGGCTTTCTTTTGGCTTTCTTTCCCCTTTCTTTAGGCTTTCTTTGGGCTTTCTTTGGGCTTTCTTTCCCCTTTCTTTGGGCTTTCTTTGGGCTTTCTTTCCCCTTTCTTTGGACATTCTTTGGGCTTTCTTTCCCCTTTCTTTGGGCTTTCTTTGGGCTTTCTTTGGGCTATCTTCCTCTTTCTTTCCCCTTTCTTTGGGCTTTCTTTGGGCTTTCTTTCCCCTTTCTTTGGGCTTTCTTTGGGCTTTCTTTCCCCTTTCTTTGGGCTTTCTTTCCCCTTTCTTTGGGCTTTCTTTCCCCTTTCTTTGGGCTTTCTTTCCCCTTTCTTTGGGCTTTCTTTCCCCTTTCTTTGGGCTTTCTTTGGGCTTTCTTTGGGCTTTCTTTGGGCTTTCTTTCGGCTTTCCTTCCCCTTTCTTGGGCTTTCTTTGGGCTTTCTTTGGGCTTTCTTTGGGCTTTTTATGGGCTTTCTCTGGGCTTTCTTTGGGCTTTCTTTGGGCTTTCTTTGGGCTTCTTTCCCCTTTCTTTGGGCTTTCTTTGGGCTTTCTTTCCCCTTTCTTTGGGCTTTCTTTCCCCTTTCTTGGGCTTTCTTTGGGCTTTCTTTGGGCTTTCTTTGGGCTTTCTTTGGGCTTTCTTGGGCTTTCTTTCCCTTTCTTTGGCCTTTCTTTGGGCTTTCTTTCCCTTTCTTTGGGCTTTCTTTGGGCTTTCTTTGGGCTTTCTTTGGGCTTTCTTTGGGCTGTCTTTGGGCTTTCTTTCCCCTTTCTTTGGGCTTTCTTTGGGCTTTCTTTCCCCTTTCTTTGGGCTTTCTTTGGGCTTTCTTTGAGCTTCCTTTGGACTTACTTTAGGCTTTCTTTGGGCTTTCTTTCGGCTTTCTTTGGGCTTTCTTTCCCCTTTCTTTGGGCTTTCTTTCCCCTTTCTTTTGGCTTTCATTGGGGTTTCTTTGGGCTTTCTTTCCCCTTTCTTTGGGCATTCTTTGGGCTTTCTTTCCCCTTTCTTTGGGCTTTCTTGGGCTTTCTTTGTGCTTTCTTTCCCCTTCTTTGGGCTTTCTTTTGGCTTTCTTTCCCCATTCTTTAGGCTTTCTTTGGGCTTTCTTGGGCTTTCTTTCCCTTTCTTGGGCTTTCTTTCCCCTTTCTTTGGACTTTCTTTGGGCTTTCTTTCCCCTTTCTTTGGAATTTCTTTGGGCTATCTTCCCCTTTCTTACCCCTTTCTTTGGGCTTTCTTGGGCTTTCTTTCCCATTTCTTTGGACTTTCTTTGGGCTTTCTTTGGGCTTTCTTTGGTCTTTATTTCCCCTTTCTTTGGGCTTTCTTTCCCCTTTCTTTGGGCTTTCTATCCCCTTTCTTTGGGCTTTCTTTCCCCTTTCTTCGGGCTTTCTTTCCCCTTTCTTTGGGCTTTCTTTGGGCTTTCTTTCCCCTTTCTTTAGGCTTTCTTTCCCATTCTTTGGGCTTTCTTTCCCTTTTCTTTGGGATTTCTTTCCCCTTTCTTTGGGCTTTCTTTCCCCTTTCTTTGGGCTTGTCCTTACCCTTTCTTTCCCCTTTCTTTGGGCTTTCTTTGGGCTTTCTTTGGGATTTCTTTGGGCTTTCTTTCCCCTTTCTTTGGGCTTTCTTTGGGCTTTCTTTGGGCTTTCCTTGGGCTTCCTTTGGGCTTTCTTTGGGCTTTCTTTGGAATTTCTTTGGATTTCTTTGGGCTTTCATTCCCCTTTCTTTGGGCTTTCTTTCCCTTTTCTTTGGGATTTCTTTCCCCTTTCTTTGGGCTTTCTTTCCCCTTTCTTTGGGCTTTCCTTACCCTATCTTTCCCCTTTCTCTGGGCTTCCTTTGGACTTACTTTAGGCTTTCTTTGGGCTTTCTTTCGGCTTTCTTTGGGCTTTCTTTCCCCTTTCTTTGGGCTTTCTTTGGGCTTTCTTTGGGCTTTCTTTGGGCTTTCTTTGCGCTTTCCTTCCCCTTTCTTTGGGCTTTCTTTGGGCTTTCTTTGGGCTTTCTTTGGGCTTTCTATGGGCTTTCTCTGGGCTTTCTTTGGGCTTTCTTTGGGCTTTCTTTGGGCTTTCTTTGGAATTTCTTTGGGATTTCTTTGGGCTTTCTTTCCCCTTTCTTTGGGCTTTCTTTCCCCTTTCTTTGGGCTTTCTTTCTCCATTCTTTGGGCTTTCTTCCCCTTTCTTTGGGCTTTCTTTCCCCTTTCTTTGGGCTTTCTTTCCCCTTTCATTCCCCTTTATTTGGGCTTTCTTTCCCCTTTCTTTCCCCTTTCCTTGGCCTTTCTTTCCCCTTTCTTTCCCCTTTCTTTGGTCTTTCTTTCCCCTTTCTTTGGGCTTTCTTTCCCCTTTCTTTACCCTTTCTTTGGTCTTTCTTTCCCCTTTCTTTGGGCTTTCTTTCCCCTTTCTTTACCCTTTCTTTGGGCTTTCTTTCCCCTTTCTTTGGGCTTTCTTTGGGCGTTCTTTCCCCTTTTTTTGGGCTTTCTTTGGGCTTTCTTTCCACTTTCTTTGGGCTTTCTTTGGGCTTTCTTTCCCCTTTCTTTGGGCTTTCTTTGGGCTTTCTTTCCCCTTTCTTTGGGCTTTCTTTCCCCTTTCCTTGGGCTTTCTTTGGGCTTTCTTTCCCCTTTCTTTCCCCTTTCTTTCCCCTTTCTTTCCCCTTTCTTTGGGCTTTCTTTCCCCTTTCTTTGGGCTTTCTTTGGGCTTTCTTTCTCCTTTCTTTGGGCTTTCTTTCCCCTTTCTTTGGGCATTCTTTCCCCTTTCTTTGGGCTTTATTTCCCCTTTCTTTGGGCTTTCTTTCCCCTTTCTTTGGGCAATCTTTGGGCTTTCTTTCCTCTTTCTTTGGGCTTTTTTTCTCATTTCTTTGGGCTTTCTTTGGGCTTTCTTTCCCCTTTCTTTGGGCTTTCTTTCCCCTTTCTTTGAGCTTTCTTTGTGCTTTCTTTGGGCTTTCTTTCCCCTTTCTTTGGGCTTTCTTTAACCTTTCTTTGGGCTTTCTTTCCCCTTTCTTTGGGCTTTCTTTCCCCTTTCTTTGGGCTTTCTTTCCCCTTTCTTTCCCCTTTCTTTGGGCTTTCTTTCCCCTTTCTTTCCCCTTTCTTTGGCATTTCTTTCCCCTTACTTTGGGCTTTCTTTCCCCTTTCTTTCCCCTTTCTTTGGGCTTTCTTTCCCCTTTCATTCCACTTTCTTTGGGCTTTCTTTCCCCTTTCTTTGGGCTTTCTTTCCCCTTTCTTTCCCCTTTCTTTGGGCTTTCTTTCCCCTTTAATTGGGCTTTCTTTCCCCTTTCTTTCCCCTTTCTTTGGGCTTTCTTTTCCCTTTCTTTGGATTTTCTTTGGGCTTTCTTTCCCCTTTCTTTGGGCTTTCTTTGGGCTATCTTCCCCTTTCTTTCCCCTTTCTTTGGGGTTTGTTTGGGCTTTCTTTCCCCTTTCTTTGGTCTTTCTTTGGTCTTTCTTTGGGCTTTCTTTCCCCTTTCTTTGGGCTTTCTTTCCCCTTTCTTTGGGCTTTCTTTCCCCTTTCTTTGGGCTTTCTTTCCCTTTCTTTCTGCTTTCTTTGGGCTTTCTTTGGCCTTTCTTTGGGCTTTCCTTCCCCTTTCTTTGGGCTTTCTTTCCCCTTTCTTTGGCTTTCTTTCCCCTTTCTTTGGGATTTCTTTCCCCTTTCTTTGGGCTTTCTTTCCCCTTTCTTTGGGCTTTCTTTCCCCTTTCTTTCCCCTTTCTTTGGGCTTTCTTTGAGCTTTCTTTGGGCTGTCTTTGATCTTTCTTTGGGATTTCTTTGGGCTTCCTTTGGGCTTTCTTTCCCCTTTCTTTGATCTTTCTTTGGGCTTTCTTTGGCTTTCCTTGGGCTTCCTTTGGGATTTCTTTGGGCTTTCTTTGGGCTTTCTTTGGGATTTCTTTGGGATTTCTTTGGGCTTTCTTTGGGCTTTCTTTGGGGTTTCTTTCCCCTTTCTTGGGGCTTTCTTTGGGCTTTCTTTGGGCTTTCTTTCCCCTTTCTTTGGGCTTTCTTTGCCCTTTCTTTGGGCTTTCTTTGCCCTTTCTTTGGGCTTTCTTTGCCCTTTCTTAGGGCTTACTTTCCCCTTTCTTTGGGCTTTCTTTGGGCTTTCTTTCTCTTTCTTTGGGCTTTCTTTCCCCTTTCTTTGGGCTTTCTTTCCCCTTTCTTTGGGCTTTCTTTCCCCTTTCTTTGGGCTTTCTTTGGGCTTTCTTTGGGCTTTCTTTGGGCTTTCCTTCCCCTTTCTTTGGGCTTTCTTTCCCCTTTCTTTGGGCTTTCTTTGGGCTTTCTTTCTCCTTTATTTTCCCTTTTTTGGGCTTTCTTTCCCCTTTCTTTGGGATTTCTTTGGGCTTTCTTTCCCCTTTCTTTAGGCTTTCTTTCCCCTTTCTTTGGGCTTTCTTTGGCCTTTCTTTGGGCTTTCTTTGGGCCTTCTATGGGCTTTCTCTGGGCTTTCTTTGGGCTTTATTTGGGCTTTCTTTCTGCTTCTTTCCCCTTTCTTTGGGCTTTCTTTGGGCTTTCTTTCCCCTTTCTTTGGCCTTTCTTTCCCCTTTCATTGGGCTTTCTCTCCCCTTTCTTTGGGCTTTCTTTCCTCTTTCTTTGGGCATTCTTTGGGCTTTCTTTCCCCTTTCTTTGGGCTTTCTTTCCCCTTTCTTTGGGCTTTCTTTCCCCTTTCTTTGGGCTTTCTTTCTCCTTTCTTTCGGCTTTGTTTGGGCTTTCTTTCCCTTTTCCTTGGGCTTTCTTTGGGCTTTCTTTGGGATTTCTTTGGGATTTCTTTGGGCTTTCTTTCCCCTTTCTTTGGGCTTTCTTTCCCCTTTTTTTGGCTTTCTTTGAGCTTTCTTTGGGCTTTCTTTGGGCTTTCTTTGGGCTTTCTTTGGGCTTTCTTTGGGCTTTTTTTGGGCTTTCTTTGGGCTTTCTTTCCCCTTCCTTTGGGCTTTCTTTGGGCTTTCTTTCGGCTTTCTTTGGGCTTTCTTTCCCCTTTCTTTGGGCTTTCTTTCCCCTTTCTTTGGGCTTTCTTTGGGCTTTCTTTGGGCTTTCTTTGGGGTTTCTTTCCCCTTTCTTTGGGCTTTCTTTGGGCTTTGTTTGGGCTTTCTTTGGGCTTTCTTTGGGCTTTCTTTCCCCTTTCTTTGGGCTTTCTTTTGGCTTTCTTTCCCCTTTCTTTAGGCTTTCTTTGGGCTTTCTTTGGGCTTTCTTTCCCCTTTCTTTGGGCTTTCTTTGGGCTTTCTTTCCCCTTTCTTTGGACTTTCTTTGGGCTTTCTTTCCCCTTTCTTTGGGCTTTCTTTGGGCTTTCTTTGGGCTATCTTCCGCTTTCTTTCCCCTTTCTTTGGGCTTTCTTTGGGCTTTCTTTCCCCTTTCTTTGGGCTTTCTTTGGGCTTTCTTTGGGCTTTCTTTGGGCTTTCTTTGGGCTTTCTTTCCCCTTTCTTTGGGCTTTCTTTCCCCTTTCTTTGGGCTTTCTTTCCCCTTTCTTTGGGCTTTCTTTCCCCTTTCTTTGGGCTTTCTTTCCCCTTTCTTTGGCTTTCTTTCCCCTTTCTTTGGGCTTTCTTTGGGCTTTCTTTGGGCTTTCTTTGGGCTTTCTATGGGCTTTCTCTGGGCTTTCTTTGGCTTTCTTTGGGCTTTCTTTGGGCTTCTTTCCCCTTTCTTTGGGCTTTCTTTGGGCTTTCTTTCCCCTTTCTTTGGGCTTTCTTTCCCCTTTCTTTGGGCTTTCTTTGGGCTTTCTTTGGGCTTTCTTTCCCCTTTCTTTGGGCATTCTTTGGGCTTTCTTTCCCCTTTCTTTGGGCTTTCTTTGGGCTGTCTTTAGACTTTCTTTCCCCTTTCTTTGGGCTTCCTTTGGGCTTTCTTTCCCCTTTCTTTGGGCTTTCTTTGGGCTTTCTTTGAGCTTCCTTTGGACTTACTTTAGGCTTTCTTTGGGCTTTCTTTCGGCTTTCTTTGGGCTTTCTTTCCCCTTTCTTTGGGCTTTCTTTCCCCTTTCTTTTGGCTTTCATTGGGCTTTCTTTGGGCTTTCTTTCCCCTTTCTTTGGGCATTCTTTAGGCTTTCTTTCCCCTTTCTTTGGGCTTTCTTTGGGCTTTCTTTGGGCTTTCTTTTCACTTTCTTTGGGCTTTCTTTCCCCTTTCTTTGGACTTTCTTTGGGCTTTCTTTCCCCTTTCTTTGGGCTTTCTTTGGGCTATCTTCCCCTTTCTTTCCCCTTTCTTTGGGCTTTCTTTGGGCTTTCTTTCCCCTTTCCTTGGGCTTTCTTTCCCCTTTCTTTGGGCTTTCTTTCCCCTTTCTTTCCCCTTTCTTTGGGCTTTCTTTGGGATTTCTTTCCCCTTTCCTTGGGCTTTCTTTCCCCTTTCTTTGGGCTTTCTTTCCCCTTTCTTTCCCCTTTCTTTGGCTTTCTTTGGGCTGTCTTTGGACTTTCTTTCCCATTTCTTTGGGCTTCCTTTGGGCTTTCTTTCCCCTTTCTTTGGGCTTTCTTTGGGCTTTCTTTGAGCTTCCTTTGGACTTACTTTAGGCTTTCTTTGGGCTTTCTTTCGGCTTTCTTTGGGCTTTCTTTCCCCTTTCTTTGGCTTTCTTTCCCCTTTCTTTTGGCTTTCATTGGCTTTCTTTGGGCTTTCTTTCCCTTTCTTTGGGCTTTCTTTGGGCTTTCTTTCCCCTTTCTTTGGGTTTTCTTTGGGCTTTCTTTGTGCTTTCTTTCCCGTTTCTTTGGGCTTTCTTTTGGCTTTCTTTCCCCTTTCTTTAGCTTTCTTTGGGCTTTCTTTGGGCTTTCTTTCCCCTTTCTTTGGGCTTTCTTTCCCCTTTCTTTGGACTT
The DNA here is from genome assembly GCF_036013475.1 of Columba livia. Lineage (NCBI taxonomy): Eukaryota > Metazoa > Chordata > Aves > Columbiformes > Columbidae > Columba > Columba livia. The sequence continues at coordinate 16,822 of NW_027043746.1, forward strand.
TCTTTGGGCTTTCTTTCCCCTTTCTTTGGGCTTTCTCTGGCTATCTTCCCCTTTCTTTCCCCTTTCTTTGGGCTTTCTTTGGCTTTCTTTCCCATTTCTTTGGACTTTCTTTGGGCTTTCTTTGGGCTTTCTTTGGCTTTATTTCCCCTTTCTTTGGGCTTTCTTTCCCCTTTCTTTGGGCTTTCTATCCCCTTTCTTTGGGCTTTCTTTCCCCTTTCTTCGGGCTTTCTTTCCCCTTTCTTTGGGCTTTCTTTGGGCTTTCTTTCCCCTTTCTTTAGGCTTTCTTTCCCATTTCTTTGGGCTTTCTTTCCCTTTTCTTTGGGATTTCTTTCCCCTTTCTTTGGGCTTTCTTTCCCCTTTCTTTGGGCTTTCCTTACCCTTTCTTTCCCCTTTCTTTGGGCTTTCTTTGGGCTTTCTTTGGGATTTCTTTGGGCTTTCTTTCCCCTTTCTTTGGGCTTTCTTTGGGCTTTCTTTGGCTTTCCTTGGCTTCCTTTGGGATTTCTTTGGCTTTCTTTGGAATTTCTTTGGGATTTCTTTGGGCTTTCTTTCCTCTTTCTTTGGGCTTTCTTTCCCCTTTCGTGGGGCTTTCTTTGGGCTTTCTTTGGGCTTTCTTTCACCTTTCTTTGGGCTTTCTTTCCCCTTTCTTTGGGCTTTCTTTGTTCTTTCTTTGGGCTTTCTTTGGGCTTTCTTTGGGCTTTCCTTCCCCTTTCTTTGGGCTTTCTTTGGGGTTTCTTTGGGCTTTCTATGGGCTTTCTCTGGGCTTTCTTTGGCTTTCTTTGGCTTTCTCTGGGCTTTCTTTGGGCTTTCTTTGGGCTTTATTTGGGCTTCTTTCCCCTTTCTTTGGGCTTTCTTTGGGCTTTCTTTCCCCTTTCTTTGGCTTTCTTTCCCCTTTCTTTGGGCTTTCTTTGGGCTTTCTTTGGCTTTCTTTGGGCTTTCTTTCCCCTTTCTTTGGGCATTCTTTGGGCTTTCTTTCCCCTTTCTGTGGGCTTTCTTTGGGCTTTCTTTCCCTTTCTTTGGGCTTTCTTTTCACTTTCTTTCCCTTTCTTTAGGCTTTCTTTGGCTTTCTTTGGGCTTTCTTTTCCCTTTCTTTGGCTTTCTTTCCCCTTTCTTTGGACTTTCTTTGGGCTTTCTTTCCCCTTTCTTTGGGCTTTCTTTGGCTATCTTCCCTTTCTTTCCCTTTCTTTGGGCTTTCTTTGGGCTTTCTTTCCCCTTTCTTTGGGCTTTCTTTGGGCTTTCTTTGGCTTTCTTTGGGCTTTCTTTGCGCTTTCCTTCCCCTTTCTTTGGGCTTTCTTTGGGCTTTCTTTGGGCTTTCTTTGGGCTTTCTATGGGCTTTCTCTGGGCTTTCTTTGGGCTTTCTTTGGAATTTCTTTGGGATTTCTTTGGGCTTTCTTTCCCCTTTCTTTGGGCTTTCTTTCCCTTTCTTTGGGCTTTCTTTCTACATTCTTTGGGCTTTCTTCCCCTTTCTTTGGGCTTTCTTTCCCCTTTCTTTGGGCTTTCTTTGGGCTTTCTTTCCCCTTTCTTCGGGCTTTCTTTCACCTTTCTTTGCGCTTTCTTTCCCCTTTCTTTGGGTTTTCTTTCCCCTTTCTTTGGGCTTTCTTTCCCCTTTCATTCCCCTTTCATTCCCTTTCTTTGGGCTTTCTTTCCCCTTTCCTTGGCCTTTCTTTCCCCTTTCTTTCCCCTTTCTTTGGTCTTTCTTTCCCTTTCTTTGGGCTTTCTTTCCCCTTTCTTTACCCTTTCTTTGGTCTTTCTTTCCCCTTTCTTTGGGCTTTCTTTCCCCTTTCTTTACCCTTTCTTTGGCTTTCTTTCCCTTTCTTTGGCCTTTCTTTGGGCGTTTTTTCCCCTTTTTTTGGGCTTTCTTTGAGCTTTCTTTCCACTTTCTTTGGGCTTTCTTTGGGCTTTCTTTCCCTTTCTTTGGGCTTTCTTTCCCCTTTCCTTGGGCTTTCATTGGGCTTTCTTTCCCCTTTCTTTGGGCTTTCTTTCCCTTTCTTTGGCTTTCTTTCCCCTTTCATTCACCTTTCTTTGGGCTTTCTTTCCCCTTTCTTTGGCTTTCTTTCCCCTTTCTTTCCCCTTTCTTTCCGCTTTCTTTCCCCTTTCTTTCCCCTTTCTTTCCCCTTTCTTTCCGCTTTCTTTCCCTTTCTTTCCCCTTTCTTTCCCCTTTCTTTGGGCTTTCTTTCCCCTTTCTTTGGGCTTTCTTTGGGCTTTCTTTCTCCTTTCTTTGGGCTTTCTTTCCCTTTCTTTGGGCATTCTTTCCCCTTTCTTTGGGCTTTATTTCCCCTTTCTTTGGGCTTTCTTTCCCCTTTCTTTGGGCATTCTTTGGGCTTTCTTTCCCCTTTCTTTGGGCTTTTTTTCTCATTTCTTTGGGCTTTCTTTGGGCTTTCTTTCCCCTTTCTTTGGGCTTTCTTTCCCCTTTCTTTGGGCTTTCTTTGTGCTTTATTTGGGCTTTCTTTCCCCTTTCTTTGGGCTTTCTTTAACCTTTCTTTGGGCTTTCTTTCCCTTTCTTTGGGCTTTCTTTCCCTTTCTTTGGGCTTTCTTTCCCCTTTCTTTCCCCTTTCTTTGGGCTTTCTTTCCCCTTTCTTTCCCCTTTCTTTGGCATTTCTTTTCCCTTACTTTGGCTTTCTTTCCCTTTCTTCCCCTTTCTTTGGGCTTTCTTTCCCTTTCATTCCCCTTTCTTTGGGCTTTCTTTCCCTTCTTTCCCCTTTCTTTGGGCTTTCTTTCCCCTTTCTTTCCCCTTTCTTTGGCTTTCTTTCCCCTTTCTTTGGGCTTTCTTTCCCCTTTCTTTCCCCTTTCTTTGGGCTTTCTTTCCCTTTCTTTGGATTTTCTTTGGGCTTTCTTTCCCTTTCTTTGGGCTTTCTTTGGGCTATCTTCCCTTTCTTTCCCCTTTCTTTGGGCTTTGTTTGGGCTTTCTTTCCCCTTTCTTTGGGCTTTCTTTCCCCTTTCTTTGGGCTTTCTTTCCCTTTCTTTCTGCTTTCTTTGGGCTTTCTTTGGCTTTCTTTGGGCTTTCCTTCCCCTTTCTTTGGGCTTCCTTTCCCCTTTCTTTGGCTTTCTTTCCCCTTTCTTTGGATTTCTTTCCCCTTTCTTTGGGCTTTCTTTCCCCTTTCTTTGGGATTCTTTCCCTTTCTTTCCCCTTTCTTTGGGCTTTCTTTGAGCTTTCTTTGTGCTGTCTTTGGGCTCTCTTTGGGCTTTCTTTGGGCTTCCTTTGGGCTTTCTTTCCCCTTTCTTTGGGCTTTCTTTGGGCTTTCTTTGGGCTTTCCTTGGGCTTCCTTTGGGATTTCTTTGGGCTTTCTTTGGCTTTCTTTGGGATTTCTTTGGGATTTCTTTGGCTTTCTCTGGGCTTTCTTTGGGGTTTCTTTCCCCTTTCTTGGGGCTTTCTTTGGGCTTTCTTTGGGCTTTCTTTCCCCTTTCTTTGGGCTTTCTTTGCCCTTTCTTTGGGCTTTCTTTGCCCTTTCTTTGGGCTTTCTTTGCCCTTTCTTAGGGCTTACTTTCCCCTTTCTTTGGGCTTTCTTTGGGCTTTCTTTCTCTTTCTTTGGGCTTTCTTTCCCCTTTCTTTGGGCTTTCTTTCCCCTTTCTTTGGGCTTTCTTTCCCCTTTCTTTGGGCTTTCTTTGGGCTTTCTTTCCCCTTTCTTTGGCTTTCTTTCCCCTTTCTTTGGGCTTTCTTTCCCCTTTCTTTGGGCTTTCTTTGGGCTTTCTTTCTCCTTTATTTTCCCTTTTTTGGGCTTTCTTTCCCCTTTCTTTGGGCTTTCTTTGGGCTTTCTATCCCCTTTCCTTGGGCTTTCTTTGGGCTTTCTTTGGATTTCTTTGGGATTTCTTTGGGCTTTCTTTCCCCTTTCTTTAGGCTTTCTTTCCCTTTCTTTGGGCTTTCTTTGGCCTTTCTTTGGGCTTTCATTGGGCCTTCTATGGGCTTTCTCTGGGCTTTCTTTGGGCTTTATTTGGGCTTTCTTTCTGCTTCTTTCCCCTTTCTTTGGGCTTTCTTTGGGCTTTCTTTCCCCTTTCTTTGGCCTTTCTTTCCCCTTTCTTGGGCTTTCTTTCCCCTTTCTTTGGGCTTTCTTTCCTCTTTCTTTGGCATTCTTTGGGCTTTCTTTCCCCTTTCTTTGGGCTTTCTTTCCCCTTTCTTTGGCTTTCTTTCCCCTTTCTTTGGGCTTTCTTTCTCCTTTCTTTGGGCTTTCTTTGGGCTTTCTTTCCCTTTTCCTTGGGCTTTCTTTGGGCTTTCTTTGGGATTTCTTTGGGATTTCTTTGGGCTTTCTTTCCCCTTTTTTTGGGCTTTCTTTCCCCTTTGTTTGGGCTTTCTTTGAGCTTTCTTTGGGCTTTCTTTGGCTTTCTTTCCCCTTCCTTTGGGCTTTCTTTGGCTTTCTTTCGGCTTTCTTTGGGCTTTCTTCCCCTTTCTTTGGGCTTTCTTTCCCCTTTCTTTGGGCTTTCTTTGGGCTTTCTTTGGGGTTTCTTTCCCCTTTCTTTGGGCTTTCTTTGGGCTTTGTTTGGGCTTTCTTTGGGCTTTCTTTGGGCCTTCTTTCCCCTTTCTTTGGGCTTTCTTTTGGCTTTCTTTCCCCTTTCTTTAGGCTTTCTTTGGGCTTTCTTTGGGCTTTCTTTCCCCTTTCTTTGGGCTTTCTTTGGGCTTTCTTTCCCCTTTCTTTGGACTTTCTTTGGGCTTTCTTTCCCCTTTCTTTGGGCTTTCTTTGGCTTTCTTTGGCTATCTTCCGCTTTCTTTCCCCTTTCTTTGGGCTTTCTTTGGGCTTTCTTTCTCCTTTCTTTGGGCTTTCTTTGGGCTTTCTTTGGGCTTTCTTTCCCTTTCTTTGGGCTTTCTTTCCCCTTTCTTTGGGCTTTCTTTCCCCTTTCTTTGGGCTTTCTTTCCCCTTTCTTTGGGCTTTCTTTCCCCTTTCTTTGGGCTTTCTTTCCCCTTTCTTTGGCTTTCTTTCCCCTTTCTTTGTGCTTTCTTTGGGCTTTCTTTGGGCTTTCTTTGGGCTTTCTATGGGCTTTCTCTGGGCTTTCTTTGGGCTTTCTTTGGGCTTTCTTTGGGCTTCTTTCCTCTTTCTTTGGGCTTTCTCTGGGCTTTCTTTCCCCTTTCTTTGGGCTTTCTTTCCCCTTTCTTTGGGCTTTCTTTGGGCTTTCTTTGGGCTTTCTTTGGGCTTTCTTTCCCCTTTCTTTGGGCATTCTTTGGGCTTTCTTTCCCTTTCTTTGGGCTTTCTTTGGGCTGTCTTTGGACTTTCTTCCCCTTTCTTTGGGCTTCCTTTGGGGTTTCTTTCCCCTTTCTTTGGGCTTTCTTTGGGCTTTCTTTGAGCTTCCTTTGGACTTACTTTAGGCTTTCTTTGGGCTTTCTTTCGGCTTTCTTTGGGCTTTCTTTCCCCTTTCTTTGGGCTTTCTTTCCCCCTTTCTTGGGCTTTCATTGGGCTTTCTTTGGGCTTTCTTTCCCCTTTCTTTGGGCATTCTTTGGCTTTCTTTCCCCTTTCTTTGGGCTTTCTTTGGGCTTTCTTTGTGCTTTCTTTCCCCTTTCTTTGGGCTTTCTTTTGGCTTTCTTTCCCCTTTCTTTGGGCTTTCTTTGGGCTTTCTTTGGCTTTCTTTCCTCTTTCTTTGGGCTTTCTTTCCCCTTTCTTTGGGCTTTCTTTGGGCTATCTTCCCCTTTCTTTCCCCTGTCTTTGGGCTTTCTTTGGGCTTTCTTTCCCATTTCTTTGGACTTTCTTTGTGCTTTCTTTGTGCTTTCTTTGGGCTTTATTTCCCCTTTCTTTGGGCTTTCTTTCCCCTTTCTTTGGGCTTTCTATCCCCTTTCTTTGGGCTTTCTTTCCCCTTTCTTTGGGCTTTCTTTCCCCTTTCTTCGGGCTTTCTTTCCCCTTTCTTTGGGCTTTCTTTGGCTTTCTTTCCCCTTTCTTTAGGCTTTCTTTCCCATTTCTTTGGGCTTTCTTTCCCTTTTCTTTGGGATTTCTTTCCCCTTTCTTTGGCTTTCTTTCCCCTTTATTTGGGCTTTCCTTACCCTTTCTTTCCCCTTTCTTTGGGCTTTCTTTGGGCTTTCTTTGGGATTTCTTTGGGCTTTCTTTCCCCTTTCTTTGGGCTTTCTTTGGGATTTCTTTGGGCTTTCCTTGGGCTTCCTTTGGGCTTTCTTTGGGCTTTCTTTGGAATTTCTTTGGGATTTCTTTGGGCTTTCTTTCCTCTTTCTTTGGGCTTTCTTTCCCCTTTCTTTGGGCTTTCTTTGTGCTTTCTTTGGGCTTTCTTTGGGCTTTCTTTGGGCTTTCCTTCCCCTTTCTTTGGGCTTTCTTTGGGCTTTCTTTGGGCTTTCTTTTGGCTTTCTATGGGCTTTCTCTGGGCTTTCTTTGGGCTTTCTTTGGGCTTTCTCTGGGCTTTCTTTGGGCTTTCTTTGGGCTTTATTTGGGCTTCTTTCCCCTTTCTTTGGGCTTTCTTTGGGCTTTCTTTCCCCTTTCTTTGGGCTTTCTTTCCCCTTTCTTTGGGCTTTCTTTGGGCTTTCTTTGGGCTTTCTTTGGGCTTTCTTTCCCTTTCTTTGGCATTCTTTGGGCTTTCTTTCCCCTTTCTGTGGGCTTTCTTTGGGCTTTCTTTCCCCTTTCTTTGGGCTTTCTTTTCACTTTCTTTCCCCTTTCTTTAGGCTTTCTTTGGGCTTTCTTTGGGCTTTCTTTTCCCTTTCTTTGGGCTTTCTTTCCCCTTTCTTTGGGCTTTCTTTCTACTTTCATTCCCCTTTCTTTGGGCTTTCTTTGGGCTATCTTCCCCTTTCTTTCCCCTTTCTTTGGGCTTTCTTTGGGCTTTCTTTCCCCTTTCTTTGGGCTTTCTTTGGGCTTTCTTTGGGTTTTCTTTGGGCTTTTTTTGGGCTTTCTTGGGGCTTCTTTCCCTTCCTTTGGGCTTTCTTTGGGCTTTCTTTCGGCTTTCTTTGGGCTTTCTTTCCCCTTTCTTTGGGCTTTCTTTCCCCTTTCTTTGGGCTTTCTTTGGCTTTCTTTGGGCTTTCTTTGGGGTTTCTTTCCCCTTTCTTTGGGCTTTCTTTGGGATTAGTTTGGGCTTTCTTTGGGCTTTCTTTGGGCTTTCTTTCCCCTTTCTTTGGGCTTTCTTTTGGCTTTCTTTCCCCTTTCTTTAGGCTTTCTTTGGGCTTTCTTTGGGCTTTCTTTCCCCTTTCTTTGGGCTTTCTTTTGGCTTTCTTTCCCCTTTCTTTGGACTTTCTTTGGCTTTCTTTCCCCTTTCTTTGGGCTTTCTTTGGGCTTTCTTTCGGCTTTCTTTGGGCTTTCTTTCCCTTTCTTTGGGCTTTCTTTGGGCTTTCTTTCGGCTTTCTTTGGGCTTTCTTTCCCCTTTCTTTGGGCTTTCTTTGGGCTTTCTTTGGGCTTTCTTTGGGCTTTTTTGGGCTTTCTTTGGGCTTTCTTTCCCCTTCCTTTGGGCTTTCTTTGGGCTTTCTTTCGGCTTTCTTTGGGCTTTCTTTCCCCTTTCTTTGGGCTTTCTTTCCCCTTTCTTTGGGCTTTCTTTGGGCTTTCTTTGGGTTTCTTTCCCTTTCTTTGGGCTTTCTTTGGGCTTTGTTTGGGCTTTCTTTGGGCTTTCTTTGGGCCTTCTTTCCCCTTTCTTTGGGCTTTCTTTTGGCTTTCTTTCCCCTTTCTTTAGGCTTTCTTTGGGCTTTCTTTGGGCTTTCTTTCCCCTTTCTTTGGGCTTTCTTTGGGCTTTCTTTCCCCTTTCTTTGGACTTTCTTTGGGCTTTCTTTCCCCTTTCTTTGGGCTTTCTTTGGGCTTTCTTTGGGCTATCTTCCGCTTTCTTTCCCCTTTCTTTGGGCTTTCTTTGGGCTTTCTTTCCCCTTTCTTTGGCTTTCTTGGGCTTTCTTTGGGCTTTCTTTCCCCTTTCTTTGGGCTTTCTTTCCCCTTTCTTTGGGCTTTCTTTCCCCTTTCTTTGGCTTTCTTTCCCCTTTCTTTGGGCTTTCTTTCCCCTTTCTTTGGGCTTTCTATCCCTTTCTTTGGGCTTTCTTTCCCCTTTCTTCGGGCTTTCTTTCCCCTTTCTTTGGGCTTTCTTTGGGCTTTCTTTCCCCTTTCTTTAGGCTTTCTTTCCCATTTCTTTGGGCTTTCTTTCCTTTTCTTTGGGATTTCTTTCCCCTTTCTTTGGGCTTTCTTTCCCATTTATTTGGGCTTTCCTTACCCTTTCTTTCCCCTTTCTTTGGGCTTTCTTTGGGCTTTCTTTGGGATTTCTTTGGGCTTTCTTTCCCCTTTCTTTGGGCTTTCTTTGGGATTTCTTTGGGCTTTCCTTGGGCTTCCTTGGGCTTTCTTGGGCTTTCTTTGGAATTTCTTTGGGATTTCTTTGGGCTTTCTTTCCTCTTTCTTTGGGCTTTCTTTCCCCTTTCGTGGGGCTTTCTTTGGGCTTTCTTTGGGCTTTCTTTCACCTTTCTTTGGGCTTTCTTTCCCCTTTCTTTGGGCTTTCTTTGTGCTTTCTTTGGGCTTTCTTTGGGCTTTCTTTGGGCTTTCCTTCCCCTTTCTTTGGCTTTCTTTGGGCTTTCTTTGGGCTTTCTTTGGCTTTCTATGGGCTTTCTCTGGGCTTTCTTTGGGCTTTCTTTGGGCTTTCTCTGGGCTTTCTTTGGGCTTTCTTTGGGCTTTATTTGGGCTTCTTTCCCCTTTCTTTGGCTTTCTTTGGCTTTCTTTCCCCTTTCTTTGGGCTTTCTTTCCCCTTTCTTTGGGCTTTCTTTGGCTTTCTTTGGGCTTTCTTTGGGCTTTCTTTCCCCTTTCTTTGGGCATTCTTTGGCTTTCTTTCCCCTTTCTGTGGGCTTTCTTTGGGCTTTCTTTCCCCTTTCTTTGGGCTTTCTTTTCACTTTCTTTCCCCTTTCTTTAGGCTTTCTTTGGGCTTTCTTTGGGCTTTCTTTTCCTTTCTTTGGGCTTTCTTTCCCCTTTCTTTGGGCTTTCTTTCCACTTTCATTCCCCTTTCTTTGGGCTTTCTTTGGGCTATCTTCCCCTTTCTTTCCCCTTTCTTTGGGCTTTCTTTGGGCTTTCTTTCCCCTTTCTTTGGGCTTTCTTTGGGCTTTCTTTGGGTTTTCTTTGGGCTTTTTTTGGGCTTTCTTGGGGCTTTCTTTCCCCTTCCTTTGGGCTTTCTTTGGGCTTTCTTTCGGCTTTCTTTGGGCTTTCTTTCCCCTTTCTTTGGGCTTTCTTTCCCCTTTCTTTGGGCTTTCTTTGGGCGTTCTTTGGGCTTTCTTTGGGCTTTCTTTGGGGTTTCTTTCCCCTTTCTTTGGGCTTTCTTTGGGATTAGTTTGGGCTTTCTTTGGGCTTTCTTTGGGCTTTCTTTCCCCTTTCTTTGGGCTTTCTTTTGGCTTTCTTTCCCCTCTCTTTAGGCTTTTCTTTGGGCTTTCTTTGGGCTTTCTTTCCCCTTTCTTTGGGCTTTCTTTTGGCTTTCTTTCCCCTTTCTTTGGACTTTCTTTGGGCTTTCTTTCCCTTTCTTTGGGCTTTCTTTGGGCTTTCTTTCGGCTTTCTTTGGGCTTTCTTTCCCTTTCTTTGGGCTTTCTTTGGGCTTTCTTTCGGCTTTCTTTGGGCTTTCTTTCCCCTTTCTTTGGGCTTTCTTTGGGCTTTCTTTGGGCTTTCTTTGGGCTTTTTTTGGGCTTTCTTTGGGCTTTCTTTCCCCTTCCTTTGGGCTTTCTTTGGGCTTTCTTTCGGCTTTCTTTGGGCTTTCTTTCCCCTTTCTTTGGGCTTTCTTTCCCTTTCTTTGGCTTTCTTTGGGCTTTCTTTGGGGTTTCTTTCCCCTTTCTTTGGGCTTTCTTTGGGCTTTGTTTGGGCTTTCTTTGGGCTTTCTTGGGCCTTCTTTCCCCTTTCTTTGGGCTTTCTTTTGGCTTTCTTTCCCCTTTCTTTAGGCTTTCTTTGGGCTTTCTTTGGGCTTTCTTTCCCCTTTCTTTGGGCTTTCTTTGGGCTTTCTTTCCCCTTTCTTTGGACTTTCTTTGGGCTTTCTTTCCCCTTTCTTTGGGCTTTCTTTGGGCTTTCTTTGGGCTATCTTCCGCTTTCTTTCCCCTTTCTTTGGCTTTCTTTGGGCTTTCTTTCCCCTTTCTTTGGGCTTTCTTTGGGCTTTCTTTGGGCTTTCTTTCCCCTTTCTTTGGGCTTTCTTTCCCCTTTCTTTGGGCTTTCTTTCCCCTTTCTTTGGGCTTTCTTTCCCCTTTCTTTGGGCTTTCTTTCCCCTTTCTTTGGGCTTTCTTTCCCCTTTCTTTGGCTTTCTTTCCCCTTTCTTTGGGCTTTCTTTCCCCTTTCTTTGGGCTTTCTTTGGGCTTTCTATGGCTTTCTCTGGGCTTTCTTTGGGCTTTCTTTGGGCTTTCTTTGGGCTTCTTTCCCCTTTCTTTGGGCTTTCTCTGGGCTTTCTTTCCCCTTTCTTTGGGCTTTCTTTCCCCTTTCTTTGGGCTTTCTTTGGCTTTCTTTGGGCTTTCTTTGGGCTTTCTTTCCCCTTTCTTTGGGCATTCTTTGGGCTTTCTTTCCCCTTTCTTTGGGCTTTCTTTGGGCTGTCTTTGGACTTTCTTTCCCCTTTCTTTGGCTTCCTTTGGGCTTTCTTTCCCCTTTCTTTGGGCTTTCTTTGGGCTTTCTTTGAGCTTCCTTTGGACTTACTTTAGGCTTTCTTTGGGCTTTCTTTCGGCTTTCTTTGGGCTTTCTTTCCCCTTTCTTTGGGCTTTCTTTCCCCTTTCTTGGGGCTTTCATTGGGCTTTCTTTGGGCTTTCTTTCCCCTTTCTTTGGGCATTCTTTGGGCTTTCTTTCCCCTTTCTTTGGGCTTTCTTTGGGCTTTCTTTGTGCTTTCTTTCCCCTTTCTTTGGCTTTCTTTGGCTTTCTTTCCCCTTTCTTTGGGCTTTCTTTGGGCTTTCTTTCCTCTTTCTTTGGCTTTCTTTCCCCTTTCTTTGGGCTTTCTTTGGGCTATCTTCCCCTTTCTTTCCCCTGTCTTTGGGCTTTCTTTGGGCTTTCTTTCCCATTTCTTTGGACTTTCTTTGTGCTTTCTTTGGGCTTTCTTTGGGCTTTATTTCCCCTTTCTTTGGGCTTTCTTTCCCCTTTCTTTGGGCTTTCTATCCCCTTTCTTTGGGCTTTCTTTCCCCTTTCTTCGGGCTTTCTTTCCCCTTTCTTTGGGCTTTCTTTGGGCTTTCTTTCCCCTTTCTTTAGGCTTTCTTTCCCATTTCTTTGGGCTTTCTTCCCTTTTCTTTGGATTTCTTTCCCCTTTCTTTGGGCTTTCTTTCCCCTTTCTTTGGGCTTTCCTTACCCTTTCTTTCCCCTTTCTTTGGGCTTTCTTTGGGCTTTCTTTGGGATTTCTTTGGGCTTTCTTTCCCCTTTCTTTGGGCTTTCTTTGGATTTCTTGGGCTTTCCTTGGGCTTCCTTTGGGCTTTCTTTGGGCTTTCTTTGGAATTTCTTTGGGATTTCTTTGGCTTTCTTTCCTCTTTCTTTGGGCTTTCTTTCCCCTTTCGTGGGGCTTTCTTTGGCTTTCTTTGGGCTTTCTTTCACCTTTCTTTGGGCTTTCTTTCCCCTTTCTTTGGGCTTTCTTTGTGCTTTCTTTGGGCTTTCTTTGGGCTTTCTTTGGGCTTTCCTTCCCCTTTCTTTGGGCTTTCTTTGGGCTTTCTTTGGGCTTTCTTTTGGCTTTCTATGGGCTTTCTCTGGGCTTTCTTTGGCTTCTTTGGGCTTTCTCTGGGCTTTCTTTGGGCTTTCTTTGGGCTTTATTTGGGCTTCTTTCCCCTTTCTTTGGGCTTTCTTTGGGCTTTCTTTCCCCTTTCTTGGGCTTTCTTTCCCCTTTCTTTGGGCTTTCTTTGGGCTTTCTTTGGGCTTTCTTTGGGCTTTCTTTCCCCTTTCTTTGGGCATTCTTTGGGCTTTCTTTCCCTTTCTGTGGGCTTTCTTTGGGCTTTCTTTCCCCTTTCTTTGGGCTTTCTTTTCACTTTCTTTCCCCTTTCTTTAGGCTTTCTTTGGGCTTTCTTTGGGCTTTCTTTTCCCTTTCTTTGGGCTTTCTTTCCCCTTTCTTTGGCTTTCTTTCCACTTTCATTCCCCTTTCTTTGGGCTTTCTTTGGGCTATCTTCCCCTTTCTTTCCCCTTTCTTTGGGCTTTCTTTGGGCTTTCTTTCCCCTTTCTTTGGGATTTCTTTGGGCTTTCTTTGGGTTTTCTTTGGGCTTTTTTTGGGCTTTCTTGGGGCTTTCTTTCCCCTTCCTTTGGGCTTTCTTTGGGCTTTCTTTCGGCTTTCTTTGGGCTTTCTTTCCCCTTTCTTTGGGCTTTCTTTCCCCTTTCTTTGGGCTTTCTTGGGCTTTCTTTGGGCTTTCTTTGGGCTTTCTTTGGGGTTTCTTTCCCTTTCTTTGGGCTTTCTTTGGGCTTTGTTTGGGCTTTCTTTGGGCTTTCTTTGGGCTTTCTTTCCCCTTTCTTTGGGCTTTCTTTTGGCTTTCTTTCCCCTTTCTTTAGGCTTTCTTTGGGCTTTCTTGGGCTTTCTTTCCCCTTTCTTTGGGCTTTCTTTTGCTTTCTTTCCCCTTTCTTTGACTTTCTTTGGGCTTTCTTTCCCTTTCTTTGGGCTTTCTTTGGGCTTTCTTTGGCTTTCTTTGGGCTTTCTTTCCCCTTTCTTTGGGCTTTCTTTCCCTTTCTTTGGGCTTTCTTTCCCCTTTCTTTGGGCTTTCTTTGGGATTTCTTTGGGCTTTCTTTCCCCTTTCTTTGGGCTTTCTTTGGGCTTTCTTTGGGCTTTCTTTGGGCTTTCTTTGGGCTTTCTTTGGCTTTCTATGGGCTTTCTCTGGGCTTTCTTTGGGCTTTCTTTGGGCTTTCTTTGGGATTCTTTCCCCTTTCTTTGGGCTTTCTTTGGGCTTTTCTTCCCTTTCTTTGGGCTTTCTTTGGGCTTTCTTTGGGCTTTCTTTGGGCTTTCTATGGGCTTTTTTTGGGCTTTCTTTGGGCTTTCTTTCCCCTTTCTTGGGCTTTCTTTCCCCTTTCTTTGGGCTTTCTTGGCCTTTCTTTGGGCTTTCTTTGGGCTTTCTTTGGGCTTTCTTTCCCCTTTCTTTGGGCATTCTTTGGGCTTTCTTTCACATTTCTTTGGGCTTTCTTTGGGCTGTCTTTGGGCTTTCTTTCCCCTTTCTTTGGGCTTTCTTTGAGCTTTCTTTCCCCTTTCTTTGGGCTTTCTTTGGGCTTTCTTTGAGCATCCTTTGGACTTACTTTAGGCTTTCTTTGGGCTTTCTTTCGGCTTTCTTTGGGCTTTCTTTCCCCTTTCTTTGGGCTTTCTTTCCCCTTTCTTTTGGCTTTCTTTGGGCTTTCTTTCCCATTTCTTTTGGCTTTCATTGGGCTTTCTTTGGGCTTTCTTTCCCCTTTCTTTGGGCATTCTTTGGGCTTTCTTTCCCCTTTCTTTGGGCTTTCTTTGGGCTTTCTTTGGGCTTTCTTTGGGATTTCCTTGGGCTTTCTTTCCCCTTTCTTTGGGCTTTCTTTGGGCTTTCTTTGGGCTTTCCTTGGGCTTCCTTTGGGCTTTATTTGGGCTTTCTTTGGGCTTTCTTTGGGCTTTCTTTCCCTTTTTTTGGGCTTTCTTTCCCCTTTCTTGGGCTTTCTTTGGGCTTTCTTTGGGCTTTCTTTCCCCTTTCTTTGGGCTTTCTTTCTCCTTTCTTTGGGCTTTCTTTGGGCTTTCTTTGGAATTTCTTTGGGCTTTCCTTCCCCTTTCTTTGGGCTTTCTTTGGCTTTCTTTGGGCTTTCTTTGGGTTTTCTATGGGCTTTCTCTGGGCTTTCTTTGGGCTTTCTTTGGGCTTTCTTTGGGCTTCTTTCTCCTTTCTTTGGGCTTTCTTTGGGCTTTCTTTCCCCTTTCTTTGGGCTTTGTTTGGGGTTTCTTTGGGCTTTCTTTGGGCTTTCTTTCCCCTTTCTTTGGGCTTTCTTTCCCCTTTCTTTGGGCTTTCTTTCCACTTTCTTTGGGCTTTCTTTCCTCTAACTTTGGGCTTTCTTTGGGCTTTCTTTCCCCTTTCTTTGGGCTTTCTTTCCCCTTTCTTTGGGCTTTCTTTGGGCTTTCTTTCCCCTTTCTTTGGGTTTCTTTGGGCTTTCTTTGTGCTTTCTTTGGGCTTTCTTTCCCCTTTCTTTGGGCATTCTTTGGGCTTTCTTTGGGATTTCTTTCCCCTTTCTTTGGGCTTTCTTTGAGCTTCCTTTGGGCTTACTTTGGGCGTTCTTTGGGCCTTCTTTTGGCTTTCTTTGGGCTTTCTTTCCCCTTTCTTTGGGCTTTCTTTGGGCTTTCTTTGGACTTTCTTTGGGCTTTCTTTCCCCTTTCTTTGGGCTTTCTTTGGGCTTTCTTTCCCCTTTCTTTGGGCTTTCTTTGGGCTTTCTTTGGGCTTTCTTTGGGATTCTTTCTCCTTTCTTTGGCTTTCTTTGGGCTTTCTTTCCCCTTTCTTTGGACTTTCTTTGGGCTTTCTTTCCCCTTTCTTTGGGCTTTCTTTGGGCTTTCTTTGGCTTTCTTTGGCTTTCTTTGGGCTTTCTTTCCCCTTCTTTGGCTTTCTTTGGGCTTTCTTTGGGCATTCCTTGGGCTTCCTTTGGGCTTTCTTTGGGCTTTCTTTGAGCATCCTTTGGACTTACTTTAGGCTTTCTTTGGGCTTTCTTTCGGCTTTCTTTGGGCTTTCTTTCCCCTTTCTTTGGGCTTTCTTTCCCCTTTCTTTTGGCTTTCTTTGGGCTTTCTTTCCCCTTTCTTTTGGCTTTCATTGGGCTTTCTTTGGGCTTTCTTTCCCCTTTCTTTGGGCATTCTTTGGCTTTCTTTCCCCTTTCTTTGGGCTTTCTTTGGGCTTTCTTGGGCTTTCTTTGGGCTTTCTTTCCCCTTTCTTTGGGCTTTCTTTCCCCTTTCTTTGGACTTTCTTTGGGCTTTCTTTCCCCTTTCTTTGGGCTTTCTTTGGGCTTTCTTTGGGCTTTCTTTGGGCTTTCTATGGCTTTCTCTGGGCTTTCTTTGGGCTTTCTTTGGGATTCTTTCCCCTTTCTTTGGGCTTTCTTTGGCTTTTCTTCCCCTTTCTTTGGGCTTTCTTTGGGCTTTCTTTGGGCTTTCTTTGGGCTTTCTATGGGCTTTTTTTGGGCTTTCTTTGGGCTTTCTTTCCCCTTTCTTTGGGCTTTCTTTCCCCTTTCTTTGGGCTTTCTTGGCCTTTCTTTGGGCTTTCTTTGGGCTTTCTTTGGGCTTTCTTTCCCCTTTCTTTGGGCATTCTTTGGGCTTTCTTTCACATTTCTTTGCGCTTTCTTTGGGCTGTCTTTGGGCTTTCTTTCCCCTTTCTTTGGGCTTTCTTTGAGCTTTCTTTCCCTTTCTTTGGGCTTTCTTTGGGCTTTCTTTGAGCATCCTTTGGACTTACTTTAGGCTTTCTTTGGGCTTTCTTTCGGCTTTCTTTGGGCTTTCTTTCCCCTTTCTTTGGGCTTTCTTTCCCCTTTCTTTTGGCTTTCTTAGGGCTTTCTTTCCCCTTTCTTTTGGCTTTCATTGGGGTTTCTTTGGGCTTTCTTTCCCCTTTCTTTGGGCATTCTTTGGGCTTTCTTTCCCCTTTCTTTGGGCTTTCTTTGGGCTTTCTTTGGGCTTTCTTTCCCCTTTCTTTGGGCTTTCTTTCCCCTTTCTTTGGACTTTCTTTGGGCTTTCTTTCCCCTTTCTTTGGGCTTTCTTTGGGCTATCTTCCCCTTTCTTTCCCCTTTCTTTGGGCTTTCTTTGGGCTTTCTTTCCCCTTTCCTTGGGCTTTCTTTCCCCTTTCTTTGGGCTTTCTTTCCCCTTTCTTTGGGCTTTCTTTGGGCTTTCATTGGGATTTCTTTGGGCTGTCTTTGGGCTTTCTTTGGGCTTTCTTTGGGATTTCCTTGGGCTTTCTTTCCCCTTTCTTTGGGCTTTCTTTGGGCTTTCTTTGGGCTTTCCTTGGGCTTCCTTTGGGCTTTATTTGGGCTTTCTTTGGGCTTTCTTTGGGCTTTCTTTCCCCTTTTTTTGGGCTTTCTTTCCCCTTTCTTGGGGCTTTCTTTGGGCTTTCTTTGGGCTTTCTTTCCCCTTTCTTTGGGCTTTCTTTCTCCTTTCTTTGGGCTTTCTTTGGCTTTCTTTGGAATTTCTTTGGGCTTTCCTTCCCCTTTCTTTGGGCTTTCTTTGGGCTTTCTTTGGGCTTTCTTTGGGCTTTCTTTGGGTTTTCTATGGCTTTCTCTGGGCTTTCTTTGGGCTTTCTTTGGCTTTCTTTGGGCTTCTTTCTCCTTTCTTTGGGCTTTCTTTGGGCTTTCTTTCCCCTTTCTTTGGGCTTTGTTTGGGGTTTCTTTGGGCTTTCTTTGGGCTTTCTTTCCCCTTTCTTTGGGCTTTCTTTCCCCTTTCTTTGGGCTTTCTTTCCACTTTCTTTGGGCTTTCTTTCCTCTAACTTTGGGCTTTCTTTGGGCTTTCTTTCCCCTTCTTTGGGCTTTCTTTCCCCTTTCTTTGGGCTTTCTTTCCCTTTCTTTGGGTTTCTTTGGGCTTTCTTTGTGCTTTCTTTGGCTTTCTTCCCCTTTCTTTGGGCACTCTTTGGGCTTTCTTTGGGATTTCTTTCCCCTTTCTTTGGGCTTTCTTTGGGCTTTCTTTGAGCTTCCTTTGGGCTTACTTTGGGCGTTCTTTGGGCCTTCTTTTGGCTTTCTTTGGGCTTTCTTTCCCCTTTCTTTGGGCTTTCTTTCCCCTTTCTTTGGGCTTTCTTTGGGCTTTCTTTGGACTTTCTTTGGGCTTTCTTTGGGCTTTCTTTCCCCTTTCTTTGGGCTTTCTTTCCCCTTTCTTTGGGCTTTCTTGGGCTTTCTTTCCCCTTTCTTTGGGCATTCTTTGGGCTTTCTTTCCCCTTTCTTTGGGCTTTCTTTGGGCTTTCTTTGTGCTTTCTTTCCCCTTTCTTTGGGCTTTCTTTTGGCTTTCTTTCCCCTTTCTTTGGGCTTTCTTTGGCTTTCTTTGGGCTTTCTTTCCTCTTTCTTTGGCTTTCTTTCCCCTTTCTTTGGGCTTTCTTTGGGCTATCTTCCCCTTTCTTTCCCCTGTCTTTGGGCTTTCTTTGGGCTTTCTTTCCCATTTCTTTGGACTTTCTTTGTGCTTTCTTTGGGCTTTCTTTGGGCTTTATTTCCCCTTTCTTCGGGCTTTCTTTCCCCTTTCTTTGGGCTTTCTTTGGGCTTTCTTTCCCCTTTCTTTAGGCTTTCTTTCCCATTTCTTTGGGCTTTCTTTCCCTTTTCTTTGGGATTTCTTTCCCTTTCTTTGGGCTTTCTTTCCCCTTTCTTTGGGCTTTCCTTACCCTTTCTTTCCCCTTTCTTTGGGCTTTCTTTGGGCTTTCTTTGGGATTTCTTTGGGCTTTCTTTCCCCTTTCTTTGGGCTTTCTTTGGGATTTCTTTGGGCTTTCCTTGGGCTTCCTTTGGGCTTTCTTTGGGCTTTCTTTGGAATTTCTTTGGGATTTCTTTGGGCTTTCTTTCCTCTTTCTTTGGGCTTTCTTTCCCCTTTCGTGGGGCTTTCTTTGGGCTTTCTTTGGGCTTTCTTTCACCTTTCTTTGGGCTTTCTTTCCCCTTTCTTTGGGCTTTCTTTGTGCTTTCTTTGGGCTTTCTTTGGGCTTTCTTTGGGCTTTCCTTCCCCTTTCTTTGGGCTTTCTTTGGCTTTCTTTGGGCTTTCTTTTGGCTTTCTATGGGCTTTCTCTGGGCTTTCTTTGGGCTTTCTTTGGGCTTTCTCTGGGCTTTCTTTGGGCTTTCTTTGGGCTTTATTTGGGCTTCTTTCCCCTTTCTTTGGGCTTTCTTTGGGCTTTCTTTCCCCTTTCTTTGGGCTTTCTTTCCCCTTTCTTTGGGCTTTCTTTGGCTTTCTTTGGGCTTTCTTTGGGCTTTCTTTCCCCTTTCTTTGGGCATTCTTTGGCTTTCTTTCCCCTTTCTGTGGGCTCTCTTTGGGCTTTCTTTCCCTTTCTTTGGGCTTTCTTTTCACTTTCTTTCCCCTTTCTTTCCCTTTCTTTGGGCTTTCTTTTCACTTTCTTTCCCCTTTCTTTAGGCTTTCTTTGGGCTTTCTTTGGGCTTTCTTTTCCCTTTCTTTGGGCTTTCTTTCCCCTTTCTTTGGGCTTTCTTTCCACTTTCATTCCACTTTCTTTGGGCTTTCTTTGGGCTATCTTCCCCTTTCTTTCCCCTTTCTTTGGGCTTTCTTTGGGCTTTCTTTCCCCTTTCTTTGGGCTTTCTTTGGGCTTTCTTTGGGTTTTCTTTGGGCTTTTTTTGGGCTTTCTTGGGGCTTTCTTTCCCCTTCCTTTGGGCTTTCTTTGGCTTTCTTTCGGCTTTCTTTGGGCTTTCTTTCCCCTTTCTTTGGGCTTTCTTTCCCCTTTCTTTGGGCTTTCTTTGGGCTTTCTTTGGGCTTTCTTTGGGGTTTCTTTCCCCTTTCTTTGGGCTTTCTTTGGGCTTTGTTTGGGCTTTCTTTGGGCTTTCTTTGGCTTTCTTTCCCCTTTCTTTGGGCTTTCTTTTGGCTTTCTTTCCCCTTTCTTTAGGCTTTCTTTGGGCTTTCTTTGGGCTTTCTTTCCCTTTCTTTGGGCTTTCTTTTGGCTTTCTTTCCCCTTTCTTTGGACTTTCTTTGGGCTTTCTTTCCCCTTTCTTTGGGCTTTCTTTGGGCTTTCTTTGGGCTTTCTTTGGGCTTTCTTTCCCCTTTCTTTGGGCTTTCTTTCCCCTTTCTTTGGGCTTTCTTCCCCTTTCTTTGGGCTTTCTTTGGGATTTCTTTGGGCTTTCTTTCCCCTTTCTTTGGGCTTTCTTTGGGCTTTCTTTGGGCTTTCTTTGGGCTTTCTTTGGGCTTTCTTTGGCTTTCTATGGGCTTTCTCTGGCTTTCTTTGGGCTTTCTTTGGGCTTTCTTTGGGATTCTTTCCCCTTTCTTTGGGCTTTCTTTGGGCTTTTCTTCCCCTTTCTTTGGGCTTTCTTTGGGCTTTCTTTGGGCTTTCTTTGGGCTTTCTATGGGCTTTTTTTGGGCTTTCTTTGGGCTTTCTTTCCCCTTTCTTTGGGCTTTCTTTCCCCTTTCTTTGGGCTTTCTTGGCCTTTCTTTGGGCTTTCTTTGGGCTTTCTTTGGGCTTTCTTTCCCCTTTCTTTGGGCATTCTTTGGGCTTTCTTTCACATTTCTTTGGGCTTTCTTTGGGCTGTCTTTGGGCTTTCTTTCCCCTTTCTTTGGGCTTTCTTTGAGCTTTCTTTCCCCTTTCTTTGGGCTTTCTTTGGGCTTTCTTTGAGCATCCTTTGGACTTACTTTAGGCTTTCTTTGGGCTTTCTTTCGGCTTTCTTTGGGCTTTCTTTCCCCTTTCTTTGGGCTTTCTTTCCCCTTTCTTTTGGCTTTCTTTGGGCTTTCTTTCCCCTTTCTTTTGGCTTTCATTGGGCTTTCTTTGGGCTTTCTTTCCCCTTTCTTTGGGCATTCTTTGGGCTTTCTTTCCCCTTTCTTTGGGCTTTCTTTGGGCTTTCTTTGGCTTTCTTTCCCCCTTTCTTTGGGCTTTCTTTCCCCTTTCTTTGACTTTCTTTGGGCTTTCCTTCCCCTTTCTTTGGGCTTTCTTTGGGCTATCTTCCCCTTTCTTTCCCTTTCTTTGGGCTTTCTTTGGGCTTTCTTTCCCCTTTCCTTGGGCTTTCTTTCCCCTTTCTTTGGGCTTTCTTTCCCCTTTCTTTGGGCTTTCTTTGGGCTTTCTTTGGGATATCTTTGGGCTGTCTTTGGCTTTCTTTGGGCTTTCTTTGGGATTTCCTTGGGCTTTCTTTCCCCTTTCTTTGGGCTTTCTTTGGGCTTTCTTTGGGCTTTCCTTGGGCTTCCTTTGGGCTTTATTTGGGCTTTCTTTGGGCTTTCTTTGGCTTTCTTTCCCCTTTTTTTGGGCTTTCTTTCCCCTTTCTTGGGGCTTTCTTTGGGCTTTCTTTGGGCTTTCTTTCCCCTTTCTTTGGGCTTTCTTTCTCCTTTCTTTGGGCTTTCTTTGGGCTTTCTTTGGAATTTCTTTGGGCTTTCCTTCCCCTTTCTTTGGGCTTTCTTTGGGCTTTCTTTGGGCTTTCTTTGGGTTTTCTATGGGCTTTCTCTGGGCTTTCTTTGGGCTTTCTTTGGGCTTTCTTTGGGCTTCTTTCTCCTTTCTTTGGGCTTTCTTTGGGCTTTCTTTCCCCTTTCTTTGGGCTTTGTTTGGGGTTTCTTTGGGCTTTCTTTGGGCTTTCTTTCCCCTTTCTTTGGGCTTTCTTTCCCCTTTCTTTGGGCTTTCTTTCCACTTTCTTTGGGCTTTCTTTCCTCTAACTTTGGGCTTTCTTTGGGCTTTCTTTCCCCTTTCTTTGGGCTTTCTTTCCCTTTCTTTGGGCTTTCTTTGGGCTTTCTTTCCCCTTTCTTTGGGTTTCTTTGGGCTTTCTTTCCCCTTTCTTTGGGTTTCTTTGGGCTTTCTTTGTGCTTTCTTTGGGCTTTCTTTCCCCTTTCTTTGGGCATTCTTTGGGCTTTCTTTGGGATTTCTTTCCCCTTTCTTTGGGCTTTCTTTGAGCTTCCTTTGGGCTTACTTTGGGCGTTCTTTGGGCCTTCTTTTGGCTTTCTTTGGGTTTTCTTTCCCCTTTCTTTGGGCTTTCTTTGGGCTTTCTTTGGGCTTTCTTTGGGCTTTCTTTCCCCTTTCTTTGGGCTTTCTTTGGGCTTTTTTTCCCCTTTCTTTGGGCTTTCTTTGGGCTTTCTTTGGGCTTTCTTTGGGATTCTTTCTCCTTTCTTTGGGCTTTCTTTGGGCTTTCTTTCCCCTTTCTTTGGACTTTCTTTGGGCTTTCTTTCCCCTTTCTTTGGGCTTTCTTTGGGCTTTCTTTGGGCTTTCTTTGGCTTTCTTAGGGCTTTCTTTCCCCTTCTTTGGGCTTTCTTTGGGCTTTCTTTGGGCATTCCTTGGGCTTCCTTTGGGCTTTCTTTGGGCTTTCTTTGAGCATCCTTTGGACTTACTTTAGGCTTTCTTTGGGCTTTCTTTCGGCTTTCTTTGGGCTTTCTTTCCCCTTTCTTTGGGCTTTCTTTCCCCTTTCTTTTGGCTTTCTTTGGGCTTTCTTTCCCCTTTCTTTTGGCTTTCATTGGGCTTTCTTTGGGCTTTCTTCCCCTTTCTTTGGGCATTCTTTGGGCTTTCTTTCCCCTTTCTTTGGGCTTTCTTTGGGCTTTCTTTGGGCTTTCTTTCCCCTTTCTTTGGGCTTTCTTTCCCCTTTCTTTGGACTTTCTTTGGGCTTTCTTTCCCCTTTCTTTGGGCTTTCTTGGGCTTCTTTGGGCTTTCTTTGGGCTTTCTTGGGCTTTCTTTGGGCTTTCTATGGGCTTTCTCTGGGCTTTCTTTGGGCTTTCTTTGGGATTCTTTCCCCTTTCTTTGGGCTTTCTTTGGGCTTTTCTTCCCCTTTCTTTGGGCTTTCTTTGGGCTTTCTTTGGGCTTTCTTTGGGCTTTCCATGGGCTTTTTTTGGGCTTTCTTTGGGCTTTCTTTCCCCTTTCTCTGGGCTTTCTTTCCCCTTTCTTTGGGCTTTCTTGGCCTTTCTTTGGGCTTTCTTTCCCCTTTCTTTGGGCATTCTTTGGGCTTTCTTTCACATTTCTTTGGGCTTTCTTTGGGCTGTCTTTGGGCTTTCTTTCCCCTTTCTTTGGGGCATTCTTTGGGCTTTCTTTCACATTTCTTTGGGCTTTCTTTGGGCTGTCTTTGGGCTTTCTTTCCCCTTTCTTTGGGCTTTCTTTGAGCTTTCTTTCCCCTTTCTTTGGGCTTTCTTTGGGCTTTCTTTGAGCATCCTTTGGACTTACTTTAGGCTTTCTTTGGGCTTTCTTTCGGCTTTCTTTGAGCTTTCTTTCCCCTTTCTTTGGGCTTTCTTTGGGCTTTCTTTGAGCATCCTTTGGACTTACTTTAGGCTTTCTTTGGGCTTTCTTTCGGCTTTCTTTGGGCTTTCTTTCCCCTTTCTTTGGGCTTTCTTTCCCCTTTCTTTTGGCTTTCTTTGGGCTTTCTTTCCCCTTTCTTTTGGCTTTCATTGGGCTTTCTTTGGGCTTTCTTTCCCCTTTCTTTGGGCATTCTTTGGGCTTTCTTTCCCCTTTCTTTGGGCTTTCTTTGGGCTTTCTTTGGGCTTTCTTTTCACTTTCTTTGGGCTTTCTTTCCCCTTTCTTTGGACTTTCTTTGGGCTTTCTTTCCCCTTTCTTTGGGCTTTCTTTGGGCTATCTTCCCCTTTCTTTCCCCTTTCTTTGGGCTTTCTTTGGGCTTTCTTTCCCCTTTCCTTGGGCTTTCTTTCCCCTTTCTTTGGGCTTTCTTTCCCCTTTCTTTGGGCTTTCTTTGGGCTTTCTTTGGGATTTCTTTGGGCTGTCTTTGGGCTTTCTTTGGGCTTTCTTTGGGATTTCCTTGGGCTTTCTTTCCCCTTTCTTTGGGCTTTCTTTGGGCTTTCTTTGGGCTTTCCTTGGGCTTCCTTTGGGCTTTATTTGGGCTTTCTTTGGGCTTTCTTTGGGCTTTCTTTCCCCTTTTATTTGGGCTTTCTTTCCCCTTTCTTGGGGCTTTCTTTGGGCTTTCTTTGGGCTTTCTTTCCCCTTTCTTTGGGCTTTCTTTCTCCTTTCTTTGGGCTTTCTTTGGGCTTTCTTTGGAATTTCTTTGGGCTTTCCTTCCCCTTTCTTTGGGCTTTCTTTGGGCTTTCTTTGGGCTTTCTTTGGGTTTTCTATGGGCTTTCTCTGGGCTTTCTTTGGGCTTTCTTTGGGCTTTCTTTGGGCTTCTTTCTCCTTTCTTTGGGCTTTCTTTGGGCTTTCTTTCCCCTTTCTTTGGGCTTTCTTTGGGCTTTCTTTGGGCTTTCTTTGGGCTTTCTTTCCCCTTTCTTTGGGCTTTCTTTCCCCTTTCTTTGGGCTTTCTTTCCACTTTCTTTGGGCTTTCTTTCCTCTAACTTTGGGCTTTCTTTGGGCTTTCTTTCCCCTTTCTTTGGGCTTTCTTTCCCCTTTCTTTGGGCTTTCTTTGGGCTTTCTTTCCCCTTTCTTTGGGTTTCTTTGGGCTTTCTTTGTGCTTTCTTTGGGCTTTCTTTCCCCTTTCTTTGGGCATTCTTTGGGCTTTCTTTGGGCTTTCTTTCCCCTTTCTTTGGGCTTTCTTTGGGCTTTCTTTGAGCTTCCTTTGGGCTTACTTTGGGCGTTCTTTGGGCTTTCTTTTGGCTTTCTTTGGGCTTTCTTTCCCCTTTCTTTGGGCTTTCTTTCCCCTTTCTTTGGGCTTTCTTTGGGCTTTCTTTGGACTTTCTTTGGGCTTTCTTTCCCCTTTCTTTGGGCTTTCTTTGGGCTTTCTTTCCCCTTTCTTTGGGCTTTCTTTGGGCTTTCTTTGGGCTTTCTTTGTGATTCTTTCCCCTTTCTTTGGGCTTTCTTTGGGCTTTCTTTCCCCTTTCTTTGGACTTTCTTTGGGCTTTCTTTCCCCTTTCTTTGGGCTTTCTTTGGGCTTTCTTTGGGCTTTCTTTCCCCTTTCTTTGGGCTTTCTTTGGGCTTTCTTTGGGCTTTCCTTGGGCTTCCTTTGGGCTTTCTTTGGGCTTTCTTTGGGCTTTCTTTGGGATTTCTTTGGGATTTCTTTGGGCTTTCTTTCCCCTTTCTTTCCGCTTTCTTTCCCCTTTCTTTCCCCTTTCTTTCCCCTTTCTTTGGGCTTTCTTTCCCCTTTCTTAGGGCTTTTTTGGGTTTTCTTTCCCCTTTCTTTGGCTTTCTTTGGGATTTCTTTCCCCTTTCTGTGGGCTTTCTTTGGGCTTTCTTTCCCCTTTCTTTGGGTTTTCTTTGGGCTTTCTTTCCCCTTTCTTTGGACTTTCTTTCCCCTTTCTATGGGCTTTCTTTGGGCTTTCTTTCGCCTTTCTTTCGGCTTTCTTTCCCCTTTCTTTGGGCTTTCTTTCCCCTTTCTTTGGGCTTTCTTTCCCCTTTCTTTGGGCGTTCTTTCCCCTCTCTTTGGGCTTTCTTTCCCCTTTCTTTCCCCTTTCTTTCCCCTTTCTTTTTCCTTTCTTTCCCCTTTTTTTCCCCTTTGTTTCCCCTTTCTTTAGGCTTTCTTTCCCCTTTCTTTGGGCTTTCTTTGGGATTTCTTTCCCCTTTCTTTGGGATTTCTTTCCCCGTTCTTTGGGCTTTCTTTCCCCTTTCTTTGGGCTTTCTTTGGGCTTTCTTTCCCATTTCTTTGGGCTTTCTTTCCCCTTTCTTTCTGCATTCTTTCCCCTTTCTTTGGGCTTTCTTTGGCCTTTCTTTCCCCTTTCTTTGGGCTTTCTTTGGGCTTTCCTTGGGCTTTCTTTCCCCTTTCTTTGGGCTTTCTTTGGACTTTCTTTGGGCTTTCTTTGGGCTTTCTTTGGGCTTTCTTTCCCATTTCTTTGGGCTTTCTTTGGGCTTTCTTTTCACTTTCTTTCCCCTTTCTTTGGGCTTTCTTTCCCCTTTCTTTGGGCTTTCTTTGGGCTTTCTTTGCGCTTTCTTTGGGCTTTTTTGGGCTTTCTTTCCCCTTTCTTTGGGCTTTCTTTCTCCTTTCTTTGGGCTTTCTTCCCCTTTCTTTGGGCTTTCTTTCCCCTTTCTTTGGGCTTTCTTTGGGCTCTCTTTCCCCTTTCTTCGGGCTTTCTTTCACCTTTCTTTGCGCTTTCTTTCCCCTTTCTTTGGGATTTCTTTCCCCTTTCTTTGGGCTTTCTTTCCCCTTTCATTCCCCTTTCTTTGGGCTTTCTTTCCCCTTTCTTTCCCCTTTCCTTGGCCTTTCTTTCCCCTTTCTTTCCCCTTTCTTTGGTCTTTCTTTCCCCTTTCTTTGGGCTTTCGTTCCCCTTTATTTCCCCTTTCTTTGGGCTTTCTTTCCCCTTTCTTTGGGCTTTCTTTGGGCTTTCTTTCCACTTTCTTTGGGCTTTCTTTGGGCTTTCTTTCCCCTTTCTTTGGGCTTTCTTTGGGCTTTCTTTGGGCTTTCTTTGGGCTTTCTTTCCCCTTTCCTTGGGCTTTCATTGGGCTTTCTTTCCCCTTTCTTTGGGCTTTCTTTCCCCTTTCTTTGGGCTTTCTTTCCCCTTTCATTCACCTTTCTTTGGGCTTTCTTTCCCCTTTCTTTGGGCTTTCTTTCCCCTTTCTTTCCCCTTTCTTTCCGCTTTCTTTCCCCTTTCTTTCCCCTTTCTTTCCCCTTTCTATCCCCTTTCTTTCCGCTTTCTTTCCCCTTTCTTTCCCCTTTCTTTCCCCTTTCTTTGGGCTTTCTTTCCCCTTTCTTTGGGCTTTCTTTGGGCTTTCTTTCTCCTTTCTTTGGGCTTTCTTGCCCCTTTCTTTGGGCATTCTTTCCCCTTTCTTTGGGCTTTATTTCCCCTTTCTTTGGGCTTTCTTTCCCCTTTCTTTGGGCATTCTTTGGGCTTTCTTTCCCCTTTCTTTGGGCTTTTTTTCTCATTTCTTTGGGCTTTCTTTGGGCTTTCTTTCCCCTTTCTTTGGGCTTTCTTTCCCCTTTCTTTGGGCTTTCTTTCCCCTTTCTTTGGGCTTTCTTTAACCTTTCTTTGGGCTTTCTTTCCCCTTTCTTTGGGCTTTCTTTCCCCTTTCTTTGGGCTTTCTTTCCCCTTTCTTTCCCCTTTCTTTGGGCTTTCTTTCCCCTTTCTTTCCCCTTTCTTTGGCCTTTCTTTCCCCTTACTTTGGGCTTTCTTTCCCCTTTCTTTCCCCTTTCTTTGGGCTTTCTTTCCCCTTTCATTCCCCTTTCTTTGGGCTTTCTTTCCCCTTTCTTTCCCCTTTCTTTGGGCTTTCTTTCCCCTTTCTTTCCCCTTTCTTTGGGCTTTCTTTCCCCTTTCTTTGGGCTTTCTTTCCCCTTTCTTTCCCCTTTCTTTGGGCTTTCTTTCCCCTTTCTTTGGACTTTCTTTGGGCTTTCTTTCCCCTTTCTTTGGGCTTTCTTTGGGCTATCTTTCTTTCCCCTTTCTTTGGTCTTTCTTTGGTCTTTCTTTGGGCTTTCTTTCCCCTTTCTTTGGGCTTTCTTTCCCCTTTCTTTGGGCTTTCTGTCCCCTTTCTTTGGGCTTTCTTTCCCTTTCTTTCTGCTTTCTTTGGGCTTTCTTTGGCCTTTCTTTGGGCTTTCCTTCCCCTTTCTTTGGGCTTTCTCTCCCCTTTCTTTGGCTTTCTTTCCCCTTTCTTTGGGATTTCTTTCCCCTTTCTTTGGGCTTTCTTTCCCCTTTCTTTCCGCTTTCTTTCCCCTTTCTTTCCCCTTTCTTTGGGCTTTCTTTGGGCTTTCTTTGGGCTTCCTTTGGGCTTTCTTTCCCCTTTCTTTGGGCTTTCTTTGGGCTTTCTTTGGGCTTTCCTTGGGCTTCCTTTGGGCTTTCTTTGGGCTTTCTTTGGGCTTTCTTTGGGATTTCTTTGGGATTTCTTCGGGCTTTCTTTGGGCTTTCTTTGGGGTTTCTTTCCCCTTTCTTGGGGCTTTCTTTGGGCTTTCTTTGGGCTTTCTTTCCCCTTTCTTTGGGCTTTCTTTGCCCTTTCTTTGGGCTTTCTTTGCCCTTTCTTTGTGCTTTCTTTGCCCTTTCTTAGGGCTTACTTTCCCCTTTCTTTGGGCTTTCTTTGGGCTTTCTTTCTCTTTCTTTGGGCTTTCTTTCCCCTTTCTTTGGGCTTTCTTTCCCCTTTCTTTGGGCTTTCTTTCCCCTTTCTTTGGGCTTTCTTTGGGCTTTCTTTCCCCTTTCTTTGGGCTTTCTTTCCCCTTTCTTTGGGCTTTCTTTCCCCTTTCTTTGGGCTTTCTTTGGGCTTTCTTTCTCCTTTATTTTCCCTTTTTTGGGCTTTCTTTCCCCTTTCTTTGGGCTTTCTTTGGGCTTTCTTTCCCCTTTCCTTGGGCTTTCTTTGGGCTTTCTTTGGGATTTCTTTGGGATTTCTTTGGGCTTTCTTTCCCCTTTCTTTGGGCTTTCTTTCCCCTTTCTTTGGGCTTTCTTTGGCCTTTCTTTGGGCTTTCTTTGGGCCTTCTATGGGCTTTCTCTGGGCTTTCTTTGGGCTTTATTTGGGCTTTCTTTCTGCTTCTTTCCCCTTTCTTTGGGCTTTCTTTGGGCTTTCTTTCCCCTTTCTTTGGCCTTTCTTTCCCCTTTCTTTGGGCTTTCTTTCCCCTTTCTTTGGGCTTTCTTTCCTCTTTCTTTGGGCATTCTTTGGGCTTTCTTTCCCCTTTCTTTGGGCTTTCTTTCCCCTTTCTTTGGGCTTTCTTTGGGCTTTCTTTCCCCTTTCTTTGGGCTTTCTTTGGGCTTTATTTCTCCTTTCTTTGGGCTTTCTTTGGGCTTTCTTTCCCTTTTCCTTGGGCTTTCTTTGGGCTTTCTTTCCCCTTTGTTTGGGCTTTCTTTCCCCTTTCTTTGGGCTTTCTTTCCCCTTTCTTTGGGCTTTCTTTGGGCTTTCTTTGGGCTTTCTTTGGGGTTTCTTTCCCCTTTCTTTGGGCTTTCTTTGGGCTTTGTTTGGGCTCTCTTTGGGCTTTCTTTGGGCTTTCTTTCCCCTTTCTTTGGGCTTACTTTTGGCTTTCTTTCCCCTTTCTTTAGGCTTTCTTTGGGCTTTCTTTGGGCTTTCTTTCCCCTTTCTTTGGGCTTTCTTTGGGCTTTCTTTCCCCTTTCTTTGGACTTTCTTTGGGCTTT
>NW_027043747.1:5000-43901 GCF_036013475.1 Columba livia
CTAACCCTAACCCTAACCCTAACCCTAACCCTAACCCTAACCCTAACCCTAACCCTAACCCTAACCCTAACCCTAACCCTAACCCTAACCCTAACCCTAACCCTAACCCTAACCCTAACCCTAACCCTAACCCTAACCCTAACCCTAACCCTAACCCTAACCCTAACCCTAACCCTAACCCTAACCCTAACCCTAACCCTAACCCTAACCCTAACCCTAACCCTAACCCTAACCCTAACCCTAACCCTAACCCTAACCCTAACCCTAACCCTAACCCTAACCCTAACCCTAACCCTAACCCTAACCCTAACCCTAACCCTAACCCTAACCCTAACCCTAACCCTAACCCTAACCCTAACCCTAACCCTAACCCTAACCCTAACCCTAACCCTAACCCTAACCCTAACCCTAACCCTAACCCTAACCCTAACCCTAACCCTAACCCTAACCCTAACCCTAACCCTAACCCTAACCCTAACCCTAACCCTAACCCTAACCCTAACCCTAACCCTAACCCTAACCCTAACCCTAACCCTAACCCTAACCCTAACCCTAACCCTAACCCTAACCCTAACCCTAACCCTAACCCTAACCCTAACCCTAACCCTAACCCTAACCCTAACCCTAACCCTAACCCTAACCCTAACCCTAACCCTAACCCTAACCCTAACCCTAACCCTAACCCTAACCCTAACCCTAACCCTAACCCTAACCCTAACCCTAACCCTAACCCTAACCCTAACCCTAACCCTAACCCTAACCCTAACCCTAACCCTAACCCTAACCCTAACCCTAACCCTAACCCTAACCCTAACCCTAACCCTAACCCTAACCCTAACCCTAACCCTAACCCTAACCCTAACCCTAACCCTAACCCTAACCCTAACCCTAACCCTAACCCTAACCCTAACCCTAACCCTAACCCTAACCCTAACCCTAACCCTAACCCTAACCCTAACCCTAACCCTAACCCTAACCCTAACCCTAACCCTAACCCTAACCCTAACCCTAACCCTAACCCTAACCCTAACCCTAACCCTAACCCTAACCCTAACCCTAACCCTAACCCTAACCCTAACCCTAACCCTAACCCTAACCCTAACCCTAACCCTAACCCTAACCCTAACCCTAACCCTAACCCTAACCCTAACCCTAACCCTAACCCTAACCCTAACCCTAACCCTAACCCTAACCCTAACCCTAACCCTAACCCTAACCCTAACCCTAACCCTAACCCTAACCCTAACCCTAACCCTAACCCTAACCCTAACCCTAACCCTAACCCTAACCCTAACCCTAACCCTAACCCTAACCCTAACCCTAACCCTAACCCTAACCCTAACCCTAACCCTAACCCTAACCCTAACCCTAACCCTAACCCTAACCCTAACCCTAACCCTAACCCTAACCCTAACCCTAACCCTAACCCTAACCCTAACCCTAACCCTAACCCTAACCCTAACCCTAACCCTAACCCTAACCCTAACCCTAACCCTAACCCTAACCCTAACCCTAACCCTAACCCTAACCCTAACCCTAACCCTAACCCTAACCCTAACCCTAACCCTAACCCTAACCCTAACCCTAACCCTAACCCTAACCCTAACCCTAACCCTAACCCTAACCCTAACCCTAACCCTAACCCTAACCCTAACCCTAACCCTAACCCTAACCCTAACCCTAACCCTAACCCTAACCCTAACCCTAACCCTAACCCTAACCCTAACCCTAACCCTAACCCTAACCCTAACCCTAACCCTAACCCTAACCCTAACCCTAACCCTAACCCTAACCCTAACCCTAACCCTAACCCTAACCCTAACCCTAACCCTAACCCTAACCCTAACCCTAACCCTAACCCTAACCCTAACCCTAACCCTAACCCTAACCCTAACCCTAACCCTAACCCTAACCCTAACCCTAACCCTAACCCTAACCCTAACCCTAACCCTAACCCTAACCCTAACCCTAACCCTAACCCTAACCCTAACCCTAACCCTAACCCTAACCCTAACCCTAACCCTAACCCTAACCCTAACCCTAACCCTAACCCTAACCCTAACCCTAACCCTAACCCTAACCCTAACCCTAACCCTAACCCTAACCCTAACCCTAACCCTAACCCTAACCCTAACCCTAACCCTAACCCTAACCCTAACCCTAACCCTAACCCTAACCCTAACCCTAACCCTAACCCTAACCCTAACCCTAACCCTAACCCTAACCCTAACCCTAACCCTAACCCTAACCCTAACCCTAACCCTAACCCTAACCCTAACCCTAACCCTAACCCTAACCCTAACCCTAACCCTAACCCTAACCCTAACCCTAACCCTAACCCTAACCCTAACCCTAACCCTAACCCTAACCCTAACCCTAACCCTAACCCTAACCCTAACCCTAACCCTAACCCTAACCCTAACCCTAACCCTAACCCTAACCCTAACCCTAACCCTAACCCTAACCCTAACCCTAACCCTAACCCTAACCCTAACCCTAACCCTAACCCTAACCCTAACCCTAACCCTAACCCTAACCCTAACCCTAACCCTAACCCTAACCCTAACCCTAACCCTAACCCTAACCCTAACCCTAACCCTAACCCTAACCCTAACCCTAACCCTAACCCTAACCCTAACCCTAACCCTAACCCTAACCCTAACCCTAACCCTAACCCTAACCCTAACCCTAACCCTAACCCTAACCCTAACCCTAACCCTAACCCTAACCCTAACCCTAACCCTAACCCTAACCCTAACCCTAACCCTAACCCTAACCCTAACCCTAACCCTAACCCTAACCCTAACCCTAACCCTAACCCTAACCCTAACCCTAACCCTAACCCTAACCCTAACCCTAACCCTAACCCTAACCCTAACCCTAACCCTAACCCTAACCCTAACCCTAACCCTAACCCTAACCCTAACCCTAACCCTAACCCTAACCCTAACCCTAACCCTAACCCTAACCCTAACCCTAACCCTAACCCTAACCCTAACCCTAACCCTAACCCTAACCCTAACCCTAACCCTAACCCTAACCCTAACCCTAACCCTAACCCTAACCCTAACCCTAACCCTAACCCTAACCCTAACCCTAACCCTAACCCTAACCCTAACCCTAACCCTAACCCTAACCCTAACCCTAACCCTAACCCTAACCCTAACCCTAACCCTAACCCTAACCCTAACCCTAACCCTAACCCTAACCCTAACCCTAACCCTAACCCTAACCCTAACCCTAACCCTAACCCTAACCCTAACCCTAACCCTAACCCTAACCCTAACCCTAACCCTAACCCTAACCCTAACCCTAACCCTAACCCTAACCCTAACCCTAACCCTAACCCTAACCCTAACCCTAACCCTAACCCTAACCCTAACCCTAACCCTAACCCTAACCCTAACCCTAACCCTAACCCTAACCCTAACCTAACCCTAACCCTAACCCTAACCCTAACCCTAACCCTAACCCTAACCCTAACCCTAACCCTAACCCTAACCCTAACCCTAACCCTAACCCTAACCCTAACCCTAACCCTAACCCTAACCCTAACCCTAACCCTAACCCTAACCCTAACCCTAACCCTAACCCTAACCCTAACCCTAACCCTAACCCTAACCCTAACCCTAACCCTAACCCTAACCCTAACCCTAACCCTAACCCTAACCCTAACCCTAACCCTAACCCTAACCCTAACCCTAACCCTAACCCTAACCCTAACCCTAACCCTAACCCTAACCCTAACCCTAACCCTAACCCTAACCCTAACCCTAACCCTAACCCTAACCCTAACCCTAACCCTAACCCTAACCCTAACCCTAACCCTAACCCTAACCCTAACCCTAACCCTAACCCTAACCCTAACCCTAACCCTAACCCTAACCCTAACCCTAACCCTAACCCTAACCCTAACCCTAACCCTAACCCTAACCCTAACCCTAACCCTAACCCTAACCCTAACCCTAACCCTAACCCTAACCCTAACCCTAACCCTAACCCTAACCCTAACCCTAACCCTAACCCTAACCCTAACCCTAACCCTAACCCTAACCCTAACCCTAACCCTAACCCTAACCCTAACCCTAACCCTAACCCTAACCCTAACCCTAACCCTAACCCTAACCCTAACCCTAACCCTAACCCTAACCCTAACCCTAACCCTAAAACCCTAACCCTAACCCTAACCCTAACCCTAACCCTAACCCTAACCCTAACCCTAACCCTAAAACCCTAACCCTAACCCTAACCCTAACCCTAACCCTAACCCTAACCCTAACCCTAACCCTAACCCTAACCCTAACCCTAACCCTAACCCTAACCCTAACCACCCTAACCCTAACCCTAACCCTAACCCTAACCCTAACCCTAACCCTAACCACCCTAACCCTAACCCTAACCCTAACCCTAACCCTAACCCTAACCCTAACCCTAACCCTAACCCTAACCCTAACCCTAACCCTAACCCTAACCCTAACCCTAACCCTAAACCCTAACCCTAACCCTAACCCTAACCCTAAACCCTAACCCTAACCCTAACCCTAATCCTAACCCTAACCCTAACCCTAACATAACCTAACCAAGCCAAAATGAAAGCCCAAAGAAAGCCCAAAGAAAAAGGGGAAAGAAAGCCCAAAGAAAGGGGAAAGAAAGCCCGAAGAAAGCCCAAACAAAGCCCAAAGAAAGGGGAAAGAAAGGCCAAAGAAACCCAAAGAAACCCAAAGGAAGCACAAAGAAAGCCCAAAGAAAGGGGAAAGAAAGCCCAAAGAAAGGGGAAAAAAAGCCCAAAGAAAGCCCAAAGAAAGGGGAAAGAAAGCCCAAAGAAAGCCCAAAGAAAGGGGAAAGAAAGGCCAAAGAAAGCCCAAAGAAAGGGGAAAGAAAGCCCAAAGAAAAGGGAAAGAAAGCTCAAAGAAAGCCCAAAGAAAGGGGAAAGAAAGCCCAAAGAAAGCCCAAAGAAAGGGGAAAGAAAGCCCAAAGAAAGCCCAAAGAAAGGGGAAAGAAAGCCCAAAGAAAGCCCAAAGAAAGGGGAAAGAAAGCCCAAAGAAAGCCCAAAGAAAGGGGAAAGAAAGCCCAACGAAAGCCCAAAGAAAGGGGAAAGAAAGCCCAAAGAAAGCCCAAAGAAAGGGGAAAGAAAACCCAAAGAAAGGGGAAAGAAAGCCCAAAGAAAGGGGAAAGAAAGCCCAACGAAAGCCCAAAGAAATCCTAAAGAAGAAAGCCCAAAGAAGAAAGCCCAAAGAAGAAAGCGCAAAGAAGAAAGCCCAAAGAAGAAAGCCCAAAGAAGGAAGCCCAAAGAAAGCCCAAAGAAAGCCCAAAGAAAGGGGAAAGAAAGCCCAAAGAAAGCCCAAAGAAAGGGGAAAGAAAGCCCAAAAAAGGGAAAATAAAGGAGAAAGAAAGCCCAAAGAAAGCCCAAAGAAAGGGGAAAGAAACCCCAAAGAACGGGGAAAGAAAGCCCAAAGAAAGGGGAAAGAAAGCCCAAAGAAAGGGGAAAGAAAGCCCAAAGAAAGGGGAAAGAAAGCCCCAAGAAAGGGGAAAGAAAGCCCAAAGAAAGGGGAAAGAAAGCCCAAAGAAAGCCCAAAGAAAGCCCAAAGAAAGCCCAAAGAAAGGGGAAAGTAAGCCCTAAGAAAGGGCAAAGAAAGCCCATAGAAAGGGCAAAGAAAGCCCAAATAAAGGGCAAAGAAAGCCCAAAGAAAGGGCAAAGAAAGCCCAAAGAAAGGGGAAAGAAAGCCCAAAGAAAGCGCAAAGAAAGCCCCAAGAAAGGGGAAAGAAAGCCCAAAGAAAGGGGAAAGAAAGCCCAAAGAAATCCCAAAGAAATCCCAAAGAAAGCCCAAAGAAAGCCCAAAGAAAGCCCAAAGGAAGCCTAAGGAAAGCCAAAAGAAAGCCCAAAGAAAGCCCAAAGAAAGGGGCAAGAAAGCCCAAAGAAACCCCAAAGAAAGCCAAAAGAAAGCCCAAAGACAGCCCAAAGAAAGCCCAAAGAAAGCCCAAAGAAAGGGGAAAGAAAGACCAAAGAAAGCCCAAAGAAAGGGGAAAGAAAGCCCAAAGAAACCCCATAGAAAGGGGAAAGAAAGCCCAAAGAAAGTGGAAAGAAAGCCCAAAGAAAGCCCAAAGAAAGAGGAAAGAAAGCCCAAAGAAAGGGGAAAGAAAGCCCAAAGAAAGCCCAAAGAAAGCCCAAAGAAAGCCCAAACAAAGGGGAAAGAAAGCCCAAAGAAAGCCCAAAGAAAGCCCAAAGAAAGCCCAAAGAAAGCCCAAAGAAAGGGGAAAGAAAGCCCAAAGAAAGCCCAAAGAAAGGGGAAAGAAAGCCCAAAGAAAGCCCAAAGAAAGGGGAAAGAAAGCCCAAAGAAAGGGGAAAGAAAGCCCAAAGAAAGGGGAAAGAAAGCCCAAAGAAAGGGGAAAAAAAGCCCAAAGTAAGGGGAAAGAAAGCCCAAAGAAAGGGGAAAGAAAGCCCAAAGAAAGCCCAAAGAAAGGGGAGAGAAAGCCCAAAGAAAGCCCAAAGAAAGGGGAAAGAAAGCCCAAAGAAAGCCCAAAGAAAGGGGCAAGAAATCCCAAAGAAAGGGGAAAGAAAGCCCAAAGAAAGGGGAAAGAAAGGCCAAAAAAAGGGGAAAGAAAGCCCAAAGAAAGCCCAAAGAAAGGGGAAAGAAAGCTCAAAGAAAGCCCAAAGAAAGGGGAAAGAAAGGGGAAAGAAATCCCAAAGAAAGCCCAAAGAAAGGGGAAAGAAAGCCCAAAGAAAGCCCAAAGAAAGGGGAAAGAAAGCCCAAAGAAAGCCCAAAGAAAGGGGAAAGAAAGCCCAACGAAAGCCCAAAGAAAGGGGAAAGAAAGCCCAAAGAAAGCCCAAAGAAAGGGGAAAGAAAACCCAAAGAAAGGGGAAAGAAAGCCCAAAGAAAGGGGAAAGAAAGCCCAACGAAAGCCCAAAGAAATCCTAAAGAAGAAAGCCCAAAGAAGAAAGCCCAAAGAAGAAAGCGCAAAGAAGAAAGCCCAAAGAAGAAAGCCCAAAGAAGGAAGCCCAAAGAAAGCCGAAAGAAAGCCCAAAGAAAGGGGAAAGAAAGCCCAAAGAAAGCCCAAAGAAAGGGGAAAGAAAGCCCAAAGAAAGGGAAAATAAAGGAGAAAGAAAGCCCAAAGAAAGCCCAAAGAAAGGGGAAAGAAAGCCCAAAGAACGGGGAAAGAAAGCCCAAAGAAAGGGGAAAGAAAGCCCAAAGAAAGGGGAAAGAAAGCCCAAAGAAAGGGGAAAGAAAGCCCAAAGAAAGGGGAAAGAAAGCCCCAAGAAAGGGGAAAGAAAGCCCAAAGAAAGGGGAAAGAAAGCCCAAAGAAAGCCCAAAGAAAGCCCAAAGAAAGCCCAAAGAAAGCCCAAAGAAAGGGGAAAGTAAGCCCTAAGAAAGGGCAAAGAAAGCCCAAAGAAAGGGCAATGAAAACCCAAATAAAGGGCAAAGAAAGCCCAAAGAAAGGGCAAAGAAAGCCCAAAGAAAGGGGAAAGAAAGCCCAAAGAAAGCGCAAAGAAAGCCCCAAGAAAGGGGAAAGAAAGCCCAAAGAAAGGGGAAAGAAAGCCCAAAGAAATCCCAAAGAAATCCCAAAGAAAGCCCAAAGAAAGCCCAAAGAAAGCCCAAAGGAAGCCCAAGGAAAGCCCAAAGAAAGGGGAAAGAAAGCCCAAAGAAAGGGGAAAGAAAGCCCAAAGAAAGCCCAAAGAAAGCCAAAAGAAAGACCAAAGACAGCCCAAAGAAAGCCCAAAGAAAGCCCAAAGAAAGGGGAAAGAAAGCGGAAAGAAAGCCCAAAGACAGGGGAAAGAAAGCCCAAAGAAAGGGGAAAGAAAGCCCAAAGAAAGGGGAAAGAAAGCCCAAAGAAAGGGGAAAGAAAGCCCAAAGAAAGGGGAAAGAAAGCCCAAAGAAAGCCCAAAGAAAGCCCAAAGAAAGGAGAAAGAAAGCCCAAAGAAAGGGGAAAGAAAGGCCAAAGAAAGCGGAAAGAAAGCCCAAAGAAAGCCCAAAGAAAGGGGAAAGAAAGGCCAAAGAAAGGGGAAAGAAAGCCCAAAGAAAGCCCAAAGAAAGTGGAAAGAAGCCCAAAGAAAGCCCAGAGAAAGCCCATAGCAAGCCCAAAGAAAGCCACAAGAAAGGGGAAAGAAAGCCCAAAGAAAGGGGAAAGAAAGCCCAAAGAAATCCCAAAGAAAGCCCAAAGAAAGCCCAAGGAAAGGGGAAAGAAAGCCCAAAGAAAGCCCAAAGAAAGGGGAAAGAAAGCCCAAAGAAAGGGAAAATAAAGGAGAAAGAAAGCCCAAAGAAAGCCCAAAGAAAGGGGAAAGAAAGCCCAAAGAAAGGGGAAAGAAAGCCCAAAGAAAGGGGAAAGAAAGCCCAAAGAAAGCCAAAAGAAAGCCCAAAGAAAGCCCAAAGAAAGGGGAAAGAAAGGCCAAAGAAAGGGGAAAGAAAGCCCAAAGAAAGCCCAAAGAAAGGGGAAAGAAGCCCAAAGAAAGCCCTAATAAAGCCCAAAGAAAGCCCAGAGAAAGCCCATAGAAAGACCAAAGAAAGCCCAAAGAAAGGCCAAAGAAAGCCCAAAGAAAGGGGAAAGAAAGCCCAAAGAAAGCCCAAAGAAAGCCACAAGAAAGGGGAAACAAAGCCCAAAGAAAGGGGAAAGAAAGCCCAAAAAAAGCCCAAAGAAAGCCCAAGGAAAGCCCAAAGAAAGCCCAAAGAAAGCGCAAAGAAAGCCCAAAGAAAGCCCAAACAAAGGGGAAAGAAAGCCCAAAGAATGCCCAAGGAAAAGGGAAAGAAAGCCCAAAGAAAGGGGAAAGAAAGCCCAAAGAAAGGGGAAAGAAAGCCCAAAGAAAGCCCAAAGAAAGGGGAAAGAAAGCCCAAAGAAAGGGGAAAGAAAGCCCAAAGAAAGCCCAAAGAAAGAGGAAAGAAAGCCCAAAGAAAGGGGAAAGAAAGCACAAAGAAAGGGGAAAGAAAGCCCAAAGAAAAGGGAAAGAAAGCCCAAAGAAAGGGGAAAGAAAGCCCAAAGAAAGCCCAAAGAAAGGGGAAAGAAAGGCCAAAGAAAGGGGAAAGAAAGCCCAAAGAAAGCCCAAAGAAAGCCCAAAGAAAGCCCAGAGAAAGCCCATAGAAAGCCCAAAGAAGCCCAAAGAAAGCCCAAAGAAAGGGGAAAGAAAGCCCAAAGAAAGGGGAAAGAAAGCCCAAAGAAAGCCCAAAGAACGCCACAAGAAAGGGGAAAGAAAGCCCAAAGAAAGGGGAAAGAAAGCCCAAAGAAATCCCAAGGAAAGGGGAAAGAAAGCCCAAAGAAAGCCCAAAGAAAGGGGAAAGAAAGCCCAAAGAAAGGGGAAAGAAAGCCCAAAGAAAGGGGAAAGAAAGCCCAAAGAAAGCCCAAAGAAAGCCCAAAGAAAGCCCAAAGAAAGCCCAAAGAAAGGGGAAAGAAAGGCCGAAGAAAGGGGAAAGAAAGCCCAAAGAAAGCCCAAAGAAAGGGAAAAGAAGCCCAAAGAAAGCCCAAATAAAGCCCAAAGAAAGCCCAGAGAAAGCGCATAGAAAGCCCAAAGAAAGCCCAAAGAAAGGCCAAAGAAAGCCCAAAGAAAGGGGAAAGAAAGCCCAAAGAAAGCCACAAGAAAGGGGAAAGAAAGCCCAAAGAAAGGGGAAAGAAAGCCCAAAGAAATCCCAAAGAAATCCCAAAGAAAGCCCAAAGAAAGCCCAAGGAAAGGGGAAAGAAAGCCCAAAGAAAGGTGAAAGAAAGCCGAAAGAAAGCCCAAAGAAAGCCCAAAGAAAGGGGAAAGAAAGCCCAAAGAAAGGGAAAATAAAGGAGAAAGAAAGCCCAAAGAAAGCCCAATGAAAGGGGAAAGAAAGCCCAAAGAAAGGGGAAAGAAAGCCCAAAGAAATGGGAGAGAAAGCCCAAAGAAAGCCCAAAGAAAGGGGAAAGTAAGCACTAAGAAAGGGCAAAGAAAGCCCAAAGAAAGGGCAAAGAAAGCCCAAAGAAATGGCAAAGAAAGCCCAAAGAAAGGGCAAAGAAAGCCTAAAGAAAGGGGAAAGAAAGCCCTAAGAAAGCCCCAAGAAAGGGGAAAGAAAGCCCAAAGAAAGGGGAAAGAAAGCCCAAAGAAATCCCAAAGAAATCCCAAAGAAAGCCCAAAGAAAGCCCAAAGAAAGCCCAAAGGAAGCCCAAGGAAAGCCCAAAGAAAGAGGAAAGAAAGGGTTAAGAAAGCCCAAAGAAAGGGGAAAGAAAGCCCAAAGAAAGCCCAAAGACAGCCCAAAGAAAGCCCAAAGAAAGCCCAAATAAAGGGGAAAGAAAGGGGAAAGAAAGCCCAAAGAAAGGGGAAAGAAAGCCCAAAGAAAGGGGAATGAAATCCCAAAGAAAGGGGAAAGAAAGCCCAAAGAAAGGGGAAAGAAAGCCCAAAGAAAGGGGAAAGAAAGCCCAAAAAAAGGGGAAAGAAAGCCCAAAGAAAGCCCAAAGAAAGGGGAAAGAAAGGGGAAGATAGCCCAAAGAAAGCCCAAAGAAAGGGGAAAGAAAGCCCAAAGAAAGTCCAAAGAAAGGGGAAAGAAAGCCCAAAGAAAGCCCTAAGAAAGGGGAAAGAAAGCCCAAAGAAAGACCAAAGAAAGGGGAAAGAAAGCCCAAAGAAAGGGGAAAGAAAGCCCAAAGAAAGGGGAAAGAAAGCCCAAAGAAAGCCCAAAGAAAGCCCAAAGAAAGAGGAAAGAAAGCCCAAAGAAAGCCCAAAGAAAGGGGAAAGAAACCCCAAAGAAAGCCCAAAGAAAGCCCAAAGAAAGGGGAAAGAAAGCCCAAAGGAAGGGGAAAGAAAGCCCAAAGAAAGCCGAAAGAAAGCCCAAAGAAAGCCCAAAGAAAGGGGAAAGAAAGCCCAAAGAAAGCCCAAAAATAGCCTAAAGAAAGCCCAAGGAAAGCCCAAAGAAAGCCCAAAGAAAGCCCAAAGAAAGCCCAAAGAAAGGGGAAAGAAAGCCAAAAGAAAGACCAAGGAAAAGGGAAAGAAAGCCCAAAGAAAGCCCAAAGAAAGGGGAAAGAAAGCCCAAAGAAAGCCCAAAGAAAGCCCAAAGAAAGCCCAAAGAAAGGGGAAAGAAAGCCCAAAGAAAGGGGAAAGAAAGCCCAAAGAAAGCCCAAAGAAAGCCCAAAGAAAGCCCAGAGAAAGCCCATAGAAAGCCCAAAGAAAGCCCAAAGAAAGGCCAAAGAAAGCCCAAAGAAAGGGGAAAGAAAGCCCAAAGAAAGGGGAAAGAAAGCCCAAAGAAAGCCCAAAGAAAGCCACAAGAAAGGGGAAAGAAAGCCCAAAGAAAGGGGAAAGAAAGCCCAAGGAAATCCCAAAGAAAGCCTAAAGAAAGCCCAAGGAAAGTGGAAAGAAAGCCCAAAGAAAGCCCAAAGAAAGGGGAAAGAAAGCCCAAAGAAAGGGAAAATAAAGGAGAAAGAAAGCCCAAACAAAGCCCAAAGAAAGGGGAAGGAAAGCCCAAAGAATGGGGAAAGAAAGCCTAAACACAGCCCAAAGAAAGCCCAAAGAAAGCCCAAAGAAAGGAGAAAGAAGCCCAAAGAAAGGGGAAAGAAAGCCCAAAGAAAGGGGAAAGAAAGCCCAAAGAAAGAGAAAGAAAGCCCAAAGAAAGCCCAAAGAAAGGGGAAAGTAAGCCCTAAGAAAGGGCAAAGAAAGCCCAAGGAAAGGGCAAAGAAAGCCCAAAGAAAGGGCACAGAAAGCCAAAAGAAAGGGGAAAGAAAGCCCAAAGAAAGGGGAAAGAAAGCCCAAAGAAATCCCAAAGAAATCCCAAAGAAAGCCCAAAGAAAGCCCAAAGAAAGCCCAAAGG
The DNA here is from genome assembly GCF_036013475.1 of Columba livia. Lineage (NCBI taxonomy): Eukaryota > Metazoa > Chordata > Aves > Columbiformes > Columbidae > Columba > Columba livia. Next base: position 16,739 of record NW_027043747.1, read on the forward strand.
AAGCCCAAGGAAAGCCCAAAGAAAGCCCAAAGAAAGCCCAAAGCAAGGGGAAAGAAAGCTCAAAGAAAGGGGAAAGAAAGCCCAAAGAAAGCCCAAAGAAAGCCCAAAGAAAGGGGAAAGAAAGCACAAAGAAAGGGGAAAGAAAGCCCAAAGAAAGGGGAAAGAAATCCCAAAGAAAGGGGAAAGAAAGCCAAAGAAAGGGGAAAGAAAGCCCAAAGAAAGGGGAAGGAAAGCCGAAAGAAAGGCCAAAGAAAGCCCAAAGAAAGCAGAATGAAAGGGAAAGAAAGCCCAAAGAAAGGGGAAAGAAAGCCCAAAGAAAGAGGAAAGAAAGCCCAAAGAAAGCCCAAAGAAATCCCAAAGAAAGGGGAAAGAAAGCCCAAAGAAAGCCCAAAGAAAGGGGAAAGAAAGGGGAAGATAGCCCAAAGAAAGCCCAAAGAAAGCCCAAAGAAAGGGGAAAGAAAGCCCAAAGAAAGCCCAAAGAAAGTCCAAAGAAAGCCCAAAGAAAGCCCAAAGGAAGCCCAAGGAAAGCCCAAAGAAAGCCCAAAGAAAACCCAAAGAAATGGGAAAGAAAGCCCAAGGAAATCCCAAAGAAAGCCCAAAGAAAGCCCAAAGACAGCCCAAAGAAATCCCAAAGAATGCCCAAAGAAAGGTGAAAGAAAGGGGAAAGAAAGCCCAAAGAAAGGGGAAAGAAAGCCCAAAGAAAGGGGAAAGAAATCCCAAAGAAAGGGGAAAGAAATCCCAAAGAAAGGGGAAAGAAAGCCCAAAGAAAGGGGAAAGAAAGCCCAAAGAAATCCCAAAGAAAGCCCAAAGAAAGGGGAAAGAAAGCCCAAAGAAAGGGGAAATAAAGCCCAAAGAAAGCCCAAAGAAAGCCCAAAGAAATCCCAAAGAAAGCCCAAAGAAAGGGGAAAGAAAGCCCAAAGAAAGCCCAAAGAAAGGGGAAAGAAAGGGGAAGATAGCCCAAAGAAAGCCCAAAGAAAGGGGAAAGAAAGCCCAAAGAAAGTCCAAAGAAAGGGGAAAGAAAGCCCAAAGAAAGGGAAAAGAAAGCCCAAAGAAAGCCCAAAGAAAGCCTAAAGAAAGGGGAAAGAAAGTGAAAAGAAAGCCCAAAGAAAGGGGAAAGAAAGCCCAAAGAAAGCCCAAAGAAAGCCCAAAGAAAGCCCAAGAAAGGGGAAAGAAAGCCCAAAGAATGCCCAAAGAAAGGGGAAAGAAAGCCCAAAGAATGCCCAAAGAAAGCCCAAAGAAAGCCCAAAGAAAGGGGAATGAAAGCCCAAAGAAAGAGGAAAGAAAGCCCAAAGAAAGCCCAAAGAAAGCCCAAGAAAGGGGAAAGAAAGCCCAAAGAATGCCCAAAGAAAGGGGAAAGAAAGCCCAAAGAATGCCCAAAGAAAGCCCAAAGAAAGCCCAAAGAAAGGGGAATGAAAGCCCAAAGAAAGAGGAAAGAAAGCCCAAAGAAAGCCCAAAGAAAGGGGAAAGAAGCCCAAAGAAAGCCCAAAGAAAGCCCAAAGAAAGCCCAGAGAAAGCCCAAAGAAAGCCCAAAGAAAGCCCAGAGAAAGCCCATATAAAGCCCAAAGAAAGCCCAAAGAAAGCCCAAAGAAAGCCCAAAGAAAGGGGAAGGAAAGCCCAAAGAAAGCCCAAAGAAAGCCCAAAGAAAGCCCAAAGAAAGCCCAAAGAAAGCCCAAAGAAAGGGGAAAGAAAGCCCAAAGAAAGCCCAAAGAAAGCCCAAAGAAAGCCCAAAGAAAGGGGAAAGAAAGCCCAAAGAAAGCCCAAAGAAAGGGGAAAGAAAGCCCAAAGAAAGGGGAAAGAAAGCCCAAAGAAAGGGGAAAGAAAGCCCAAAGAAAGGGGAAAAAAAGCCCAAAGAAAGGGGAAAGAAAGCCCAAAGAAAGGGGAAAGAAAGCCCAAAGAAAGCCCAAAGAAAGGGGAGAGAAAGCCCAAAGAAAGCCCAAAGAAAGGGGAAAGAAAGCCCAAAGAAAGCCCAAAGAAAGGGGCAAGAAATCCCAAAGAAAGGGGAAAGAAAGCCCAAAGAAAGGGGAAAGAAAGGCCAAAAAAAGGGGAAAGAAAGCCCAAAGAAAGCCCAAAGAAAGGGGAAAGAAAGGTCAAAGAAAGCCCAAAGAAAGGGGAAAGAAAGGGGAAAGAAAGCCCAAAGAAAGCCCAAAGAAAGGGGAAAGAAAGCCCAAAGAAAGCCCAAAGAAAGGGGAAAGAAAGCCCAAAGAAAGCCCAAAGAAAGGGGAAAGAAAGCCCAACGAAAGCCCAAAGAAAGGGGAAAGAATGCCCAAAGAAAGCCCAAAGAAAGGGGAAAGAAAACCCAAAGAAAGGGGAAAGAAAGCGCAAAGAAAGGGGAAAGAAATCCCAACGAAAGCCCAAAGAAATCCTAAAGAAGAAAGCCCAAAGAAGAAAGCCCAAAGAAGAAAGCGCAAAGAAGAAAGCCCAAAGAAGAAAGCCCAAAGAAGGAAGCCCAAAGAAAGCCGAAAGAAAGCCCAAAGAAAGGGGAAAGAAAGCCCAAAGAAAGCCCAAAGAAAGGGGAAAGAAAGCCCAAAGAAAGGGAAAATAAAGGAGAAAGAAAGCCCAAAGAAAGCCCAAAGAAAGGGGAAAGAAAGCCCAAAGAAATGGGAAAGAAAGCCCAAAGAAAGGGGAAAGAAAGCCCAAAGAAAGGGGAAAGAAAGCCCAAAGAAAGGGGAAAGAAATCCCCAAGAAAGGGGAAAGAAAGCCCAAAGAAAGGGGAAAGAAAGCCCAAAGAAAGCCCAAAGAAAGCCCAAAGAAAGCCCAAAGAAAGCCCAAAGAAAGCCCAAAGAAAGGGGAAAGTAAGCCCTAAGAAAGGGCAAAGAAAGCCCAAAGAAAGGGCAAAGAAAACCCAAATAAAGGGCAAAGAAAGCCCAAAGAAAGGGCAAAGAAAGCCCAAAGAAAGGGGAAAGAAAGCCCAAAGAAAGCACAAAGAAAGCCCCAAGAAAGGGGAAAGAAAGCCCAAAGAAAGGGGAAAGAAAGCCCAAAGAAATCCCAAAGAAATCCCAAAGAAAGCCCAAAGAAAGATCAAAGAAAGCCCAAAGGAAGCCCAAGGAAAGCCCAAAAAAAGGGGAAAGAAAGCCCAAAGAAAGGGGAAAGAAAGCCCAAAGAAAGCCCAAAGAAAGCCAAAAGAAAGACCAAAGACAGCCCAAAGAAAGCCCAAAGAAAGCCCAAAGAAAGGGGAAAGAAAGCGGAAAGAAAGCCCAAAGAAAGGGGAAAGAAAGCCCAAAGAAAGGGGAAAGAAAGCCCAAAGAAAGTGGAAAGAAAGCCCAAAGAAAGGGGAAAGAAAGCCCAAAGAAAGCCCAAAGAAAGCCCAAAGAAAGGAGAAAGAAAGCCCAAAGAAAGGGGAAAGAAAGGCCAAAGAAAGCCCAAAGAAAGCCCAAAGAAAGCCCAAAGAAAGGGGAAAGAAAGCCCAAAGAAAGCCCAAAGAAAGGGGAAAGAAAGGGGAAGATAGCCCAAAGAAAGCCCAAAGAAAGCCCAAAGAAAGGGGAAAGAAAGCCCAAAGAAAGCCCAAAGAAAGCCCAAAGAAAGCCCAAAGAAAGCCCAAAGAAAGCCCAAAGGAAGCCCAAGGAAAGCCCAAAGAAAGCCCAAAGAAAACCCAAAGAAATGGGAAAGAAAGCCCAAGGAAATCCCAAAGAAAGCCCAAAGAAAGCCCAAAGACAGCCCAAAGAAATCCCAAAGAAAGCCCAAAGAAAGGTGAAAGAAAGCCCAAAGAAAGGGGAAAGAAATCCCAAAGAAAGGGGAAAGAAATCCCAAAGAAAGGGGAAAGAAAGCCCAAAGAAAGGGGAAAGAAAGCCCAAAGAAATCCCAAAGAAAGCCCAAAGAAAGGGGAAAGAAAGCCCAAAGAAAGGGGAAATAAAGCCCAAAGAAAGCCCAAAGAAAGCCCAAAGAAAGCCCAAATAAAGCCCAAAGAAAGGGGAAAGAAAGCCCAAAGAAAGCCCAAAGAAAGGGGAAAGAAAGGGGAAGATAGCCCAAAGAAAGCCCAAAGAAAGGGGAAAGAAAGCCCAAAGAAAGTCCAAAGAAAGGGGAAAGAAAGCCCAAAGAAAGGGAAAAGAAAGCCCAAAGAAAGACCAAAGAAAGCCTAAAGAAAGGGGAAAGAAAGTGAAAAGAAAGCCCAAAGAAAGGGGAAAGAAAGCCCAAAGAAAGCCCAAAGAAAGCCCAAAGAAAGCCCAAAGAAAGCCCAAGAAAGGGGAAAGAAAGCCCAAAGAATGCCCAAAGAAAGGGGAAAGAAAGCCCAAAGAATGCCCAAAGAAAGCCCAAAGAAAGCCCAAAGAAAGGGGAATGAAAGCCCAAAGAAAGAGGAAAGAAAGCCCAAAGAAAGCCCAAAGAAAGGGGAAAGAAGCCCAAAGAAAGCCCAAAGAAAGCCCAAAGAAAGCCCAGAGAAAGCCCAAAGAAAGCCCAAAGAAAGCCCAGAGAAAGCCCATATAAAGCCCAAAGAAAGCCCAAAGAAAGCCCAAAGAAAGCCCAAAGAAAGCCCAAAGAAAGGGGAAGGAAAGCCCAAAGAAAGCCCAAAGAAAGCCCAAAGAAAGCCCAAAGAAAGCCCAAAGAAAGCCCAAAGAAATGGGAAAGAAAGCCCAAAGAAAGGGGAAAGAAAGCCCAAAGAAAGCCCAAAGAAAGGGGAAAGAAAGCCCAAAGAAAGCCCAAAGAAAGGGGAAAGAAAGCCCAAAGAAAGGGGAAAGAAAGCCCAAAGAAAGGGGAAAGAAAGCCCAAAGAAAGGGGAAAAAAAGCCCAAAGAAAGGGGAAAGAAAGCCCAAAGAAAGGGGAAAGAAAGCCCAAAGAAAGCCCAAAGAAAGGGGAGAGAAAGCCCAAAGAAAGCCCAAAGAAAGGGGAAAGAAAGCCCAAAGAAAGCCCAAAGAAAGGGGCAAGAAATCCCAAAGAAAGGGGAAAGAAAGCCCAAAGAAAGGGGAAAGAAAGGCCAAAAAAAGGGGAAAGAAAGCCCAAAGAAAGCCCAAAGAAAGGGGAAAGAAAGGGGAAAGAAAGCCCAAAGAAAGCCCAAAGAAAGGGGAAAGAAAGCCCAAAGAAAGCCCAAAGAAAGGGGAAAGAAAGCCCAAAGAAAGCCCAAAGAAAGGGGAAAGAAAGCCCAACGAAAGCCCAAAGAAAGGGGAAAGAAAGCCCAAAGAAAGCCCAAAGAAAGGGGAAAGAAAACCCAAAGAAAGGGGAAAGAAAGCCCAAAGAAAGGGGAAAGAAAGCCCAACGAAAGCCCAAAGAAATCCTAAAGAAGAAAGCCCAAAGAAGAAAGCCCAAAGAAGAAAGCGCAAAGAAGAAAGCCCAAAGAAGAAAGCCCAAAGAAGGAAGCCCAAAGAAAGCCGAAAGAAAGCCCAAAGAAAGGGGAAAGAAAGCCCAAAGAAAGCCCAAAGAAAGGGGAAAGAAAGCCCAAAGAAAGGGAAAATAAAGGAGAAAGAAAGCCCAAAGAAAGCCCAAAGAAAGGGGAAAGAAAGCCCAAAGAACGGGGACAGAAAGCCGAAAGAAAGGGGAAAGAAAGCCCAAAGAAAGGGGAAAGAAAGCCCAAAGAAAGGGGAAAGAAAGCCCAAAGAAAGGGGAAAGAAAGCCCCAAGAAAGGGGAAAGAAAGCCCAAAGAAAGGGGAAAGAAAGCCCAAAGAAAGCCCAAAGAAAGCCCAAAGAAAGCCCAAAGAAAGCCCAAAGAAAGGGGAAAGTAAGCCCTAAGAAAGGGCAAAGAAAGCCCAAAGAAAGGGCAAAGAAAACCGAAATAAAGGGCAAAGAAAGCCCAAAGAAAGGGCAAAGAAAGCCCAAAGAAAGGGGAAAGAAAGCCCAAAGAAAGCGCAAAGAAAGCCCCAAGAAAGGGGAAAGAAAGCCCAAAGAAAGGGGAAAGAAAGCCCAAAGAAATCCCAAAGAAATCCCAAAGAAAGCCCAAAGAAAGCCCAAAGAAAGCCCAAAGGAAGCCCAAGGAAAGCCCAAAGAAAGGGGAAAGAAAGCCCAAAGAAAGGGGAAAGAAAGCCCAAAGAAAGCCCAAAGAAAGCCAAAAGAAAGACCAAAGACAGCCCAAAGAAAGCCCAAAGAAAGCCCAAAGAAAGGGGAAAGAAAGCGGAAAGAAAGCCCAAAGAAAGGGGAAAGAAAGCCCAAAGAAAGGGGAAAGAAAGCCCAAAGAAAGGGGAAAGAAAGCCCAAAGAAAGGGGAAAGAAAGCCCAAAGAAAGGGGAAAGAAAGCCCAAAGAAAGCCCAAAGAAAGGAGAAAGAAAGCCCAAAGAAAGGGGAAAGAAAGGCCAAAGAAAGCGGAAAGAAAGCCCAAAGAGAGGGGAAAGAAAGCCCAAAGAAAGGGGAAAGAAAGCCCAAAGAAAGCCCAAAGAAAGGGGAAAGAAAGCCCAAAGAAAGTGGAAAGAAGCCCAAAGAAAGCCCAGAGAAAGCCCATAGCAAGCCCAAAGAAAGCCACAAGAAAGGGGAAAGAAAGCCCAAAGAAAGGGGAAAGAAAGCCCAAAGAAATCCCAAAGAAAGCCAAAAGAAAGCCCAAGGAAAGGGGAAAGAAAGCCCAAAGAAAGCCCAAAGAAAGGGGAAAGAAAGCCCAAAGAAACGGAAAATAAAGGAGAAAGAAAGCCCAAAGAAAGCCCAAAGAAAGGGGAAAGAAAGCCCAAAGAAAGGGGAAAGAAAGCCCAAAGAAACGGGAAAGAAAGCCCAAAGAAAGCCAAAAGAAAGCCCAAAGAAAGCCCAAAGAAAGCCCAAAGAAAGGGGAAAGAAAGGCCAAAGAAAGGGGAAAGAAAGCCCAAAGAAAGCCCAAAGAAAGGGGAAAGAAGCCCAAAGAAAGCCCTAATAAAGCCCAAAGAAAGCCCAGAGAAAGCCCAGAGAAAGACCAAAGAAAGCCCAAAGAAAGGCCAAAGAAAGCCCAAAGAAAGGGGAAAGAAAGCCCAAAGAAAGCCACAAGAAAGGGGAAAGAAAGCCCAAAGAAAGGGGAAAGAAAGCCCAAAAAAAGCCCAAAGAAAGCCCAAGGAAAGCCCAAAGAAAGCCCAAAGAAAGCCCAAAGAAAGCCCAAAGAAAGCCCAAACAAAGGGGAAAGAAAGCCCAAAGAAAGCCCAAGGAAAAGGGAAAGAAAGCCCAAAGAAAGGGGAAAGAAAGCCCAAAGAAAGGGGAAAGAAAGCCCAAAGAAAGCCCAAAGAAAGGGGAAAGAAAGCCCAAAGAAAGGGGAAAGAAAGCCCAAAGAAAGCCCAAAGAAAGAGGAAAGAAAGCCCAAAGAAAGGGGAAAGAAAGCACAAAGAAAGGGGAAAGAAAGCCCAAAGAAAAGGGAAAGAAAGCCCAAAAAAAGGGGAAAGAAAGCCCAAAGAAAGCCCAAAGAAAGGGGAAAGAAAGGCCAAAGAAAGGGGAAAGAAATCCCAAAGAAAGCCCAAATAAAGCCCAAAGAAAGCCCAGAGAAAGCCCATAGAAAGCCCAAAGAAAGCCCAAAGAAAGCCCAAAGAAAGGGGAAAGAAAGCCCAAAGAAAGGGGAAAGAAAGCCCAAAGAAAGCCCAAAGAAAGCCACAAGAAAGGGGAAAGAAAGCCCAAAGAAAGGGGAAAGAAAGCCCAAAGAAATCCCAAGGAAAGGGGAAAGAAAGCCCAAAGAAAGCCCAAAGAAAGGGGAAAGAAAGCCCAAAGAAAGGGGAAAGAAAGCCCAAAGAAAGGGGAAAGAAAGCCCAAAGAAAGCCCAAAGAAAGCCCAAAGAAAGCCCAAAGAAAGGGGAAAGAAAGGCCAAAGAAAGGGGAAAGAAAGCCCAAAGAAAGCCCAAAGAAAGGGGAAAGAAGCCCAAAGAAAGCCCAAATAAAGCCCAAAGAAAGCCCAGAGAAAGCGCATAGAAAGCCCAAAGAAAGCCCAAAGAAAGGCCAAAGAAAGCCCAAAGAAAGGGGAAAGAAAGCCAAAAGAAAGCCACAAGAAAGGGGAAAGAAAGCCCAAAGAAAGGGGAAAGAAAGCCCAAAGAAATCCCAAAGAAATCCCAAATAAAGCCCAAAGAAAGCCCAAGGAAAGGGGAAAGAAAGCCCAAAGAAAGGTGAAAGAAAGCCCAAAGAAAGGTGAAAGAAAGCACAAAGAAAGCCCAAAGAAAGCCCAAAGAAAAAGAAAGCCCAAAGAAAGCCCAAAGAAAGGGGAAAGAAAGCCCAAAGAAAGGGGAAAGAAAGCCCAAAGAAATGGGAGAGAAAGCCCAAAGAAAGCCCAAAGAAAGGGGAAAGTAAGCACTAAGAAAGGGCAAAGAAAGCCCAAAGAAAGGGCAAAGAAAGCCCAAAGAAAGGGGAAAGAAAGCCCAAAGAAAGGGCAAAGAAAGCCCAAAGAAAGGGGAAAGAAAGCCCTAAGAAAGCCCCAAGAAAGGGGAAAGAAAGCCCAAAGAAAGGGGAAAGAAAGCCCAAAGAAATCCCAAAGAAATCCCAAAGAAAGCCCAAAGAAAGCCCAAAGAAAGCCCAAAGGAAGCCCAAGGAAAGCCCGAAGAAAGAGGAAAGAAAGGGTTAAGAAAGCCCAAAGAAAGGGGAAAGAAAGCCCAAAGAAAACCCAAAGGAAGCCCAAAGAAAGCCCAAAGAAAGCCCAAATAAAGGGGAAAGAAAGGGGAAAGAAAGCCCAAAGAAAGGGGAAAGAAAGCCCAAAGAAAGGGGAATGAAATCCCAAAGAAAGGGGAAAGAAAGCCCAAAGAAAGGGGAAAGAAAGCCCAAAGAAAGGGGAAAGAAAGCCCAAAGAAAGGGGAAAGAAAGCCCAAAGAAAGCCCAAAGAAAGCCCAAAGAAAGCCCAAAGAAAGGGGAAAGAAAGGGGAAGATAGCCCAAAGAAAGCCCAAAGAAAGGGGAAAGAAAGCCCAAAGAAAGTCCAAAGAAAGGGGAAAGAAAGCCCAAAGAAAGCCCAAAGAAAGGGGAAAGAAAGCCCGAAGAAAGCCCAAAGAAAGCCTAAAGAAACGGGAAAGAAAGCCAAAAGAAAGCCCAAAGAAAGGGGAAAGAAAGCCCAAAGAAAGCCCAAAGAAAGCCCAAAGAAAGCCCAAAGAAAGGGGAAAGAAAGCCCAAAGAAAGCCCAAAGAAAGGGGAAAGAAACCCCAAAGAAAGCCCAAAGAAAGCCCAAAGAAAGCCCAAAGAAAGGGGAAAGAAAGCCCAAAGAAAGGGGAAAGAAAGCCCAAAGAAAGCCGAAAGAAAGCCCAAAGAAAGCCCAAAGAAAGGGGAAAGAAAGCCCAAAGAAAGCCCAAAAAAAGCCTAAAGAAAGCCCAAGGAAAGCCCAAAGAAAGCCCAAAGAAAGCCCAAAGAAAGCCCAAAGAAAGGGGAAAGAAAGCCAAAAGAAAGACCAAGGAAAAGGGAAAGAAAGCCCAAAGAAAGCCCAAAGAAAGGGGAAAGAAAGCCCAAAGAAAGCCCAAAGAAAGCCCAAAGAAAGCCCAAAGAAAGGGGAAAGAAAGCCCAAAGAAAGGGGAAAGAAAGCCCAAAGAAAGCCCAAAGAAAGAGGAAAGAAAGCCCAAAGAAAGGGGAAAGAAAGCACAAAGAAAGGGGAAAGAAAGCCCAAAGAAAGGGGAAAGAAAGCCCAAAGAAAGGGGAAAGAAAGCCCAAAGAAAGGGGAAAGAAAGGCCAAAGAAAGGGGAAAGAAAGCCCAAAGAAAGCCCAAATAAAGCCCAAAGAAAGCCCAGAGAAAGCCCATAGAAAGCCCAAAGAAAGCCCAAAGAAAGGCCAAAGAAAGCCCAAAGAAAGGGGAAAGAAAGCCCAAAGAAAGGGGAAAGAAAGCCCAAAGAAAGCCCAAAGAAAGCCACAAGAAAGGGGAAAGAAAGCCCAAAGAAAGGGGAAAGAAAGCCCAAGGAAATCCCAAAGAAAGCCTAAAGAAAGCCCAAGGAAAGGGGAAAGAAAGCCCAAAGAAAGGGGAAAGAAAGCCCAAAGAAAGGGAAAATAAAGGAGAAAGAAAGCCCAAACAAAGCCCAAAGAAAGGGGAAGGAAAGCCCAAAGAATGGGGAAAGAAAGCCCAAAGAAAGGGGAAAGAAAGCCCAAAGAAAGCCCAAAGAAAGGAGAAAGAAACCCAAAGAAAGGGGAAAGAAAGCCCAAAGAAAGAGAAAGAAAGCCCAAAGAAAGCCCAAAGAAAGGGGAAAGTAAGCCCTAAGAAAGGGCAAAGAAAGCCCAAAGAAAGGGCAAAGAAAGCCCAAAGAAAGGGCACAGAAAGCCAAAAGAAAGGGGAAAGAAAGCCCAAAGAAAGGGGAAAGAAAGCCCAAAGAAATCCCAAAGAAATCCCAAAGAAAGCCCAAAGAAAGCCCAAAGAAAGCCCAAAGGAAGCCCAAGGAAAGCCCAAAGAAAGCCCAAAGAAAGCCCAAAGAAAGGGGAAAGAAAGCCCAAAGAAAGGGGAAAGAAAGCCCAAAGAAAGCCCAAAGAAAGCCCAAAGAAAGGGGAAAGAAAGCCCAAAGAAAGGGGAAAGAAAGCCCAAAGAAAGGGGAAAGAAATCCCAAAGAAAGGGGAAAGAAAGCCAAAGAAAGGGGAAAGAAAGCCCAAAGAAAGGGGAAGGAAAGCCGAAAGAAAGGCCAAAGAAAGCCCAAAGAAAGCAGAATGAAAGGGAAAGAAAGCCCAAAGAAAGGGGAAAGAAAGCCCAAAGAAAGGGGAAAGAAAGCCCAAAGAAAGCCCAAAGAAAGCCCAAAGAAAGCCCAAAGAAAGGGGAAAGAAAGCCCAAAGAAAGCCCAAAGAAAGGGGAAAGAAAGGGGAAGATAGCCCAAAGAAAGCCCAAAGAAAGCCCAAAGAAAGGGGAAAGAAAGCCCAAAGAAAGCCCAAAGAAAGGGGAAAGAAAGCCCAAAGAAAGCCCAAAGAAAGCCCAAAGGAAGGCCAAGGAAAGCCCAAAGAAAGCCCAAAGAAAACCCAAAGAAATGGGAAAGAAAGCCCAAGGAAATCCCAAAGAAAGCCCAAAGAAAGCCCAAAGACAGCCCAAAGAAATCCCAAAGAAAGCCCAAAGAAAGGTGAAAGAAAGGGGAAAGAAAGCCCAAAGAAAGGGGAAAGAAAGCCCAAAGAAAGGGGAAAGAAAGCCCAAAGAAAGGGGAAAGAAAGCCCAAAGAAATCCCAAAGAAATCCCAAAGAAAGCCCAAAGAAAGCCCAAGGAAAGGGGAAAGAAAGCCCAAAGAAAGGTGAAAGAAAGCACAAAGAAAGCCCAAAGAAAGCCCAAAGAAAGGGGAAAGAAAGCCCAAAGAAAGGGAAAATAAAGGAGAAAGAAAGCCCAAAGAAAGCCCAAAGAAAGGGGAAAGAAAGCCCAAAGAAAGGGGAAAGAAAGCCCAAAGAAATGGGAGAGAAAGCCCAAAGAAAGCCCAAAGAAAGGGGAAAGTAAGCACTAAGAAAGGGCAAAGAAAGCCCAAAGAAAGGGCAAAGAAAGCCCAAAGAAAGGGGAAAGAAAGCCCAAAGAAAGGGCAAAGAAAGCCCAAAGAAAGGGGAAAGAAAGCCCTAAGAAAGCCCCAAGAAAGGGGAAAGAAAGCCCAAAGAAAGGGGAAAGAAAGCCCAAAGAAATCCCAAAGAAATCCCAAAGAAAGCCCAAAGAAAGCCTAAAGAAAGCCCAAAGGAAGCCCAAGGAAAGCCCGAAGAAAGAGGAAAGAAAGGGTTAAGAAAGCCCAAAGAAAGGGGAAAGAAAGCCCAAAGAAAGCCCAAAGACAGCCCAAAGAAAGCCCAAAGAAAGCCCAAATAAAGGGGAAAGAAAGGGGAAAGAAAGCCCAAAGAAAGGGGAAAGAAAGCCCAAAGAAACGGGAATGAAATCCCAAAGAAAGGGGAAAGAAAGCCCAAAGAAAGGGGAAAGAAAGCCCAAAGAAAGGGGAAAGAAAGCCCAAAGAAAGCCCAAAGAAAGCCCAAAGAAAGCCCAAAGAAAGGGGAAAGAAAGGGGAAGATAGCCCAAAGAAAGCCCAAAGAAAGGGGAAAGAAAGCCCAAAGAAAGTCCAAAGAAAGGGGAAAGAAAGCCCAAAGAAAGCCCAAAGAAAGGGGAAAGAAAGCCCGAAGAAAGCCCAAAGAAAGCCTAAAGAAACGGGAAAGAAAGCCAAAAGAAAGCCCAAAGAAAGGGGAAAGAAAGCCCAAAGAAAGCCCAAAGAAAGCCCAAAGAAAGCCCAAAGAAAGGGGAAAGAAAGCCCAAAGAAAGCCCAAAGAAAGGGGAAAGAAACCCCAAAGAAAGCCCAAAGAAAGCCCAAAGAAAGCCCAAAGAAAGCCCAAAGAAAGGGGAAAGAAAGCCCAAAGAAAGGGGAAAGAAAGCCCAAAGAAAGCCGAAAGAAAGCCCAAAGAAAGCCCAAAGAAAGGGGAAAGAAAGCCCAAAGAAAGCCCAAAAAAAGCCTAAAGAAAGCCCAAGGAAAGCCCAAAGAAAGCCCAAAGAAAGCCCAGAGAAAGGGGAAAGAAAGCCAAAAGAAAGACCAAGGAAAAGGGAAAGAAAGCCCAAAGAAAGCCCAAAGAAAGGGGAAAGAAAGCCCAAAGAAAGCCCAAAGAAAGCCCAAAGAAAGCCCAAAGAAAGGGGAAAGAAAGCCCAAAGAAAGGGGAAAGAAAGCCCAAAGAAAGCCCAAAGAAAGAGGAAAGAAAGCCCAAAGAAAGGGGAAAGAAAGCACAAAGAAAGGGGAAAGAAAGCCCAAAGAAAGGGGAAAGAAAGCCCAAAGAAAGGGGAAAGAAAGCCCAAAGAAAGGGGAAAGAAAGGCCAAAGAAAGGGGAAAGAAAGCCCAAAGAAAGCCCAAATAAAGCCCAAAGAAAGCCCAGAGAAAGCCCATAGAAAGCCCAAAGAAAGCCCAAAGAAAGGCCAAAGAAAGCCCAAAGAAAGGGGAAAGAAAGCCCAAAGAAAGGGGAAAGAAAGCCCAAAGAAAGCCCAAAGAAAGCCACAAGAAAGGGGAAAGAAAGCCCAAAGAAAGGGGAAAGAAAGCCCAAGGAAATCCCAAAGAAAGCCTAAAGAAAGCCCAAGGAAAGGGGAAAGAAAGCCCAAAGAAAGGGGAAAGAAAGCCCAAAGAAAGGGAAAATAAAGGAGAAAGAAAGCCCAAACAAAGCCCAAAGAAAGGGGAAGGAAAGCCCAAAGAATGGGGAAAGAAAGCCCAAAGAAAGGGGAAAGAAAGCCCAAAGAAAGCCCAAAGAAAGGAGAAAGAAACCCAAAGAAAGGGGAAAGAAAGCCCAAAGAAAGAGAAAGAAAGCCCAAAGAAAGCCCAAAGAAAGGGGAAAGTAAGCCCTAAGAAAGGGCAAAGAAAGCCCAAAGAAAGGGCAAAGAAAGCCCAAAGAAAGGGCACAGAAAGCCAAAAGAAAGGGGAAAGAAAGCCCAAAGAAAGGGGAAAGAAAGCCCAAAGAAATCCCAAAGAAATCCCAAAGAAAGCCCAAAGAAAGCCCAAAGAAAGCCCAAAGGAAGCCCAAGGAAAGCCCAAAGAAAGCCCAAAGAAAGCCCAAAGAAAGGGGAAAGAAAGCCCAAAGAAAGGGGAAAGAAAGCCCAAAGAAAGCCCAAAGAAAGCCCAAAGAAAGGGGAAAGAAAGCCCAAAGAAAGGGGAAAGAAAGCCCAAAGAAAGGGGAAAGAAATCCCAAAGAAAGGGGAAAGAAAGCCAAAGAAAGGGGAAAGAAAGCCCAAAGAAAGGGGAAGGAAAGCCGAAAGAAAGGCCAAAGAAAGCCCAAAGAAAGCAGAATGAAAGGGAAAGAAAGCCCAAAGAAAGGGGAAAGAAAGCCCAAAGAAAGGGGAAAGAAAGCCCAAAGAAAGCCCAAAGAAAGCCCAAAGAAAGGGGAAAGAAAGCCCAAAGAAAGCCCAAAGAAAGGGGAAAGAAAGGGGAAGATAGCCCAAAGAAAGCCCAAAGAAAGCCCAAAGAAAGGGGAAAGAAAGCCCAAAGAAAGCCCAAAGAAAGGGAAAGAAAGCCCAAAGAAAGCCCAAAGAAAGCCCAAAGGAAGGCCAAGGAAAGCCCAAAGAAAGCCCAAAGAAAACCCAAAGAAATGGGAAAGAAAGCCCAAGGAAATCCCAAAGAAAGCCCAAAGAAAGCCCAAAGACAGCCCAAAGAAATCCCAAAGAAAGCCCAAAGAAAGGTGAAAGAAAGGGGAAAGAAAGCCCAAAGAAAGGGGAAAGAAAGCCCAAAGAAAGGGGAAAGAAAGCCCAAAGAAAGGGGAAAGAAAGCCCAAAGAAATCCCAAAGAAAGCCCAAAGAAAGGGGAAAGAAAGCCCAAAGAAAGGGGAAATAAAGCCCAAAGAAAGCCCAAAGAAAGCCCAAAGAAAGCCCAAATAAAGCCCAAAGAAAGCCCAAATAAAGCCCAAAGAAAGGGGAAAGAAAGCCCAAAGAAAGCCCAAAGAAAGGGGAAAGAAAGGGGAAGATAGCCCAAAGAAAGCCCAAAGAAAGGGGAAAGAAAGCCCAAAGAAAGTCCAAAGAAAGGGGAAAGAAAGCCCAAAGAAAGGGAAAAGAAAGCCCAAAGAAAGCCCAAAGAAAGCCTAAAGAAAGGGGAAAGAAAGTGAAAAGAAAGCCCAAAGAAAGGGGAAAGAAAGCCCAAAGAAAGCCCAAAGAAAGCCCAAAGAAAGCCCAAAGAAAGCCTAAGAAAGGGGAAAGAAAGCCCAAAGAATGCCCAAAGAAAGGGGAAAGAAAGCCCAAAGAATGCCCAAAGAAAGCCCAAAGAAAGCCCAAAGAAAGGGGAATGAAAGCCCAAAGAAAGAGGAAAGAAAGCCCAAAGAAAGCCCAAAGAAAGCCCAGAGAAAGCCCAAAGAAAGCCCAAAGAAAGCCCAGAGAAAGCCCATATAAAGCCCAAAGAAAGCCCAAAGAAAGCCCAAAGAAAGCCCAAAGAAAGGGGAAGGAAAGCCCAAAGAAAGCCCAAAGAAAGCCAAAAGAAAGCCCAAAGAAAGCCCAAAGAAAGGGGAAAGAAAGCCCAAAGAAAGGGGAAAGAAAGCCCAAAGAAAGCCCAAAGAAAGCCCCACGAAAGGGGAAAGAAAGCCCAAAGAAATCCCAAAGAAATTCCAAAGAAAGCCCAAAGAAAGCCCAAAGGAAGCCCAAGGAAAGCCCAAAGAAAGCCCAAAGAAAGCCCAAAGAAAGGGGAAAGAAAGCCCAAAGAAAGCCCAAAGAAAGCCCAAAGAAAGCCCAAAGAAAGCCCAAAGAAAGGGGAAAGAAAGGGGAAAGAAATCCCAAAGAAAGGGGAAAGAAAGCCCAAAGAAATGGGAAAGAAAGCCCAAAGAAAGGGGAAAGAAAGCCCAAAGAAAGCCCAAAGAAAGGGGAAAGAAAGCCCAAAGAAAGGGGAAAGAAAGCCCAAAGAAAGGGGATAGGAAGCCCAAAGAAAGGGGAAAGAAAGCCCAAAGAAAGGGGAAATAAAGCCCAAAGAAAGCCCAAAGAAAGCCCAAAGAAAGGGGAAAGAAAGCCCAAAGAAAGCCCAAAGAAAGGGGAAAGAAAGGGGAAGGTAGCCCAAAGAAAGCCCAAAGAAAGGGGAAAGAAAGCCCAATGAAAGTCCAAAGAAAGGGGAAAGAAAGCCCAAAGAAAGGGGAAAGAAAGCCCAAAGAAAGCCCAAAGAAAGCCTAAAGAAAGGGGAAAGAAAGCGAAAAGAAAGCCCAAAGAAAGGGGAAAGAAATCACAAAGAAAGCCCAAAGAAAGCCCAAAGAAAGGGGAAAGAAAGCCCAAAGAATGCCCAAAGAAAGGGGAAAGAAAGCCCAAAGAAAGGGGAAAGAAAGCCCAAAGAAAGCCGAAAGAAAGCCCAAAGAAAGCCCAAAGTAAGCCCAAAGGAAGCTCAAAGAAAGCCCAAAGAAAGCCCAAAGAAAGGGGAAAGAATGCCCAAAGACAGCCCAAAGAAAGCCCAAAGAAAGGGGAAAGAAAGCCCAAAGAATGCCCAAAGAAAGGGGAAAGAAAGCCCAAAGAAATCCCAAAGAAATCCCAAAGAAAGCCCAAAGAAAGCCCAAAGAAAGCCCAAGGAAGCCCAAGGAAAGCCCAAAGAAAGCCCAAAGAAAGCCCAAAGAAAGGGGAAAGAAAGCCCAAAGAAAGCCCAAAGACAGCCCAAAGAAAGCCCAAAGAAAGGGGAAAGAAAGCTCAAAGAAAGGGGAAAGAAAGCCCAAAGAAAGGGGAAAGAAATAACAAAGAAAGGGGAAAGAAAGCCAAAGAAAGGGGAAAGAAAGCCCAAAGAAAGGGGAAAGAAAGCCCAAAGAAAGGGGAAAGAAAGGGGAAGATAGCCCAAAGAAAGCCCAAAGAAAGGGGAAAGAAAGCCCAAAGAAAGTCCAAAGAAAGGGGAAAGAAAGCCCAAAGAAAGCCCAAAGAAAGGGGAAAGAAAGCCCAAAGAAAGCCCAAAGAAAGCCAAAAGAAAGGAGAAAGAAAGCCAAAAGAAAGCCCAAAGAAAGGGGAAGGAAAGCCCAAAGAAAGCCCAAAGAAAGGGGAAAGAAAGCCCAAAGAAAGCCCAAAGAAAGCCCAAAGAAAGGGGAAAGAAAGCCCAAAGAAAGGGGAAAGAAAGCCCAAAGAAAGCCGAAAGAAAGCCCAAAGAAAACCCAAAGAAAGGGGAAAGAAAGCCCAAAGAAAGCCCAAAGAATGCCCAAAGAAAGGGGAAAGAAAGCCCAAAGAAAGCACAAAGAAAGCCCAAAGAAAGCCCAAAGAAGTGGAAAGAAAGCCCAAAGACAGCCCAAAGAAAGGGGAAAGAAAGCCCAAAGAAAGGGGAAAGAAAGCCCAATGAAAGCCCAAAGAAAGAGGAAAGAAAGCCCAAAGAAAGGGGAAAGAAAGCCCAAAGAAAGGGGAAAGAAAGCCCAAAGAAAGGGGAAAGAAAGCCCAAAGAAAGCCCAAAGAAAGCCCAAAGAAAGCCCAAAGAAAGGGGAAAGAAAGCCCAAAGAAAGCCCAAAGAAAGGAGAAAGAAGCCCAAATAAAGCCCAAAGAAAGCCCAAAGAAAGCCCAGAGAAAGCCCATAGAAAGCCCAAAGAAAGCCCAAAGAAAGCCCAAAGAAAGCCCAAAGAAAGGGGAAGGAAAGCCCAAAGAAAGCCCAAAGAAAGGGGAAAGAAAGCCAAAGAAAGCCCAAAGAAAGGGGAAAGAAAGCCCAAAGAAAGGGGAAAGAAAGCCCAAAGAAGCCCAAAGAAAGCCCCAAGAAGGGGGAAAGAAAGCCCAAAGAAAGGGGAAAGAAAGCCAAAGAAAGCCCAAAGAAAGCCCAAAGAAAGCCCAAAGAAAGCCCAAAGGAAGCCCAAAGAAAGCCCAAAGAAAGCCCAAAGAAAGGGGAAAGAAAGCCCAAGGAAATCCCAAGAAAGCCCAAAGAAAGCCCAAAGACAGCCCAAAGAAATCCCAAAGAAAGCCCAAAGAAAGCCCCAAAGAAAGGGGAAAGAAAGCCCAAAGAAAGGGGGAAAGAAAGCCCAAAGAAAGGGGAAAGAAATCCCAAAGAAAGGGGAAAGAAATCCCAAAGAAAGGGGGAAGAAAGCCCAAAGAAAGGGGAAAGAAAGCCCAAAGAAATCCAAAGAAAGCCCAAAGAAAGGGAAAGAAAGCCCAAAGAAAGGGGAAAGAAAGCCCAAAGAAAGGGGAAGGAAAGCCAAAGAAAGGGGAAAGAAAGCCCAAAGAAAGGGGAAAGAAAGCCCAAAGAAAGCCCAAAGAAAGGGGAAAGAAAGCCCAAAGAAAGCCCAAAGAAAGCCAGAGAAAGCCCATAGAAAGCGCAAAGAAAGCCCAAGAAAGCCCAAAGAAAGCCCAAAGAAAGGGGAAGGAAAGCCCAAAGAAAGCCCAAAGAAAGGGGAAAGAAAGCCCAAAGAAAGCCCAAAGAAAGGGGAAAGAAAGCCCAAAGAAAGGGGAAAGAAAGCCCAAAGAAAGGGGAAAGAAAGCCCAAAGAAAGCCCAAAGAAAGCCCAAACAAAGCCCAAAGAAAGCCCAAAGAAAGGGGAAAGAAACCCCAAAGAAAGCCAAAGAAAGCCCAAAGAAAGGGGAAAGAAAGCCCAAAGAAAGGGGAAAGAAAGCCCAAAGAAAGCCGAAAGAAAGCCCAAAGAAAGCCCAAAGGAAGGGGAAAGAAAGCCCAAAGAAAGCCCAAAAAAAGCCCAAAGAAAGCCCAAAGAAAGCCCAAAGAAAGCCCAAAGAAAGGGGAAAGAAAGCCCAAAGAAAGCCCAAAGAAAGGGGAAAGAAAGGGGAAGATAGCCCAAAGAAAGCCCAAAGAAAGGGGAAAGAAAGCCCAAAGAAAGTCCAAAGAAAGGGGAAAGAAAGCCAAAGAAAGGGAAAAGAAAGCCCAAAGAAAGCCCAAAGAAAGCCTAAAGAAAGGGGAAAGAAAGTGAAAAGAAAGCCCAAAGAAAGGGGAAAGAAAGCCCAAGAAAGCCCAAAGAAAGCCCAAAGAAAGGGAAAGAAAGCCCAAAGAAAGCCCAAAGAAAGCCCAAAGAAAGGGGAAAGAAAGCCCAAAGAAAGCCCAAAGAAAGGGGAAAGAAAGCCCAAAGAAAGCCCAAAGAAAGGGGAAAGAAAGCCCAAAGAAAGGGGAAAGAAAGCCCAAAGAAAGCCCAAAGATAGGGGAAAGAAGCCCAGAGAAAGCCCAAAGAAAGCCCAAAGAAAGCCCAGAGAAAGCCCATATAAAGCCCAAAGAAACCTCAAAGAAAGCCCAAAGAAAGCCCAAAGAAAGGGGAAGGAAAGCCCAAACAAAGCCCAAAGAAAGCCCAAAGAAAGCCCAAAGAAAGGGGAAAGAAAGCCCAAAGAAAGGGGAAAGAAAGCCCAAAGAAAGCCCCCAAAGAAAGCCCCACGAAAGGGGAAAGAAAGCCCAAAGAAAGGGGAAAGAAAGCCCAAAGAAATCCCAAAGAAAGGGGAAAGAAAGCGCAAAGAAAGCCCAAAGGAAGCCCAAAGAAAGCCGAAAGAAAGCCCAAAGAAAGCCAAAGTAAGCCCAAAGGAAGCTCAAAGAAAGCCCAAAGAAAGCCCAAAGAAAGGGGAAAGAAAGCCCAAAGACAGCCCAAAGAAAGCCCAAAGAAAGGGGAAAGAAAGCCCAAAGAATGCCCAAAGAAAGGGGAAAGAAAGCCCAAAGAAAGCCCAAAGAAAGGGGAAAGAAAGCCCAAAAGAAAGGGGAAAGAAAGCCCAAAGAAAGGGGAAAGAAAGCCCAAAGAAAGGGGAAAGAAAGCCCAAAGAAAGCCCAAAGAAAGGGGAAAGAAGCCCAAAGAAAGCCCAGAGAAAGGCCATAGAAAGCCCAAAGAACGCACAAAGAAAGCCAAAAGAAAGCCCAAAGAAAGGGGAAGGAAGCCCAAAGAAGAAGCCAAAAACAAAGAAAGCCCAAGAAAGCCCAAGAAGCAAGAAGCCCAAAGAAAGGGGAAAGAAAGCCCAAAGAAAGGGGAAAGAAAGCCCAAAGAAAGGGGAAAGAAAGCCCAAAGAAAGGGGAAAGAAAGCCCAAAGAAACGGGAAGAAAGCCCAAAGAAAGCCCAAAGAAAGCCCAAAGAAAGCCCAAAGAAAGGGGAAAGAAAGCCCAAAGAAAGCCCAAAGAAAGGGGAAAGAAAGGGGAAGATAGCCAAAAGAAAGCCCAAAGAAAGCCCAAAGAAAGGGGAAAGAAAGCCCAAAGAAAGTCCAAAGAAAGGGGAAAGAAAGCCCAAAGAAAGCCCAAAGAAAGGGGAAAGAAAGCCCAAAGAAAGCCCAAAGAAAGCCTAAAGAAAGGGGAAAGAAAGCCAAAAGAAAGCCCAAAGAAAGAGGAAAGAAAGCCCAAAGAAAGCCCAAAGAAAGCCCAAACAAAGCCCAAAGAAAGCCCAAAGAAAGGGGAAAGAAACCCCAAAGAAAGCCCAAAGAAAGCCCAAAGAAAGCCCAAAGGAAGGGGAAAGTAAGCCCAAAGAAAGGGGAAAGAAAGCCCAAAGAAAGGGAAAATAAATGAGAAAGAAAGCCCAAAGAAAGCCCAAAGAAAGGGGAAAGAAAGCCCAAAGAAAGCCCAAAGAAAGGGGAAAGAAAGCCCAAAGAAAGCCCAAAGAAAGCCCAGAGAAAGCCCATAGAAAGCGCAAAGAAAGCCCAAAGAAAGCCCAAAGAAAGCCCAAAGAAAGGGGGAAGGAAAGCCCAAAGAAAGCCCAAAGAAAGGGGAAAGAAAGCCCAAAGAAAGCCCAAAGAAAGGGGAAAGAAAGCCCAAAGAAAGGGGAAAGAAAGCCCAAAGAAAGGGGAAAGAAAGCCCAAAGAAAGCCCAAAGAAAGCCCAAAGAAAGGGGAAAGAAAGCCCAAAGAAAGGGGAAAGAAAGCCCAAAGAAAGCCGAAAGAAAGCCCAAAGAAAGCCCAAAGGAAGGGGAAAGAAAGCCCAAAGAAAGCCCAAAAAAAGCCCAAAGAAAGCCCAAAGAAAGCCCAAAGAAAGCCCAAAGAAAGGGGGAAGAAAGCCCAAAGAAAGCCCAAAGAAAGGGGAAAGAAAGGGGAAGATAGCCCAAAGAAAGCCCAAAGAAAGGGGAAAGAAAGCCCAAAGAAAGTCCAAAGAAAGGGGAAAGAAAGCCCAAAGAAAGGGAAAGCCCAAAGAAAGGGGAAAGAAAGCCCAAAGAAAGCCCAAAGAAAGCCCAAAGAAAGGGGAAAGAAAGCCCAAAGAAAGCCCAAAGAAAGGGGAAAGAAAGCCCAAAGAAAGCCCAAAGAAAGCCCAAAGAAAGGGAAAGAAAGCCCAAGAAAGGGGAAAGAAAGCCCAAAGAAAAGCCCAAAGATAGGGGAAAGAAGCCCAGAGAAAGCCCAAAGAAAGCCCAAAGAAAGCCCAGAGAAAGCCCATATAAAGCCCAAAGAAACCTCAAAGAAAGCCCAAAGAAAGCCCAAAGAAAGGGGAAGGAAAGCCAAACAAAGCCCAAAGAAAGCCCAAAGAAGCCCAAAGAAAGCCCAAAGAAAGGGGAAAGAAAGCCCAAAGAAAGGGGAAAGAAAGCCCAAAGAAAGCCCAAAGAAAGCCCCACGAAAGGGGAAAGAAAGCCCAAAGAAAGGGGAAGAAAGCCCAAAGAAATCCCAAAGAAAGGGGAAAGAAAGCCCAAGAAAGCCCAAAGGAAGCCCAAAGAAAGCCGAAAGAAAGCCCAAGAAAGCCCAAAGAAAGCCCAAAGAAAGGGAAAGAAAGCCCAAAGAAAGCCCAAAGAAAGGGGAAAGAAAGCCCAAAGACAGCCCAAAGAAAGCCCAAAGAAAGGGGAAAGAAAGCCCAAAGAATGCCCAAGAAAGGGGAAAGAAAGCCCAAAGAAAGCCAAAGAAAGCCCAAAGAAAGCCCAAAGAAAGGGAAAGAAAGCCCAAAGAAAGGGAAAGAAAGCCCAAAGAAAGCCCAAAGAAAGGGGAAAGAAGCCCAAAGAAAGCCCAGAGAAAGGCCATAGAAAGCCCAAAGAACGCACAAAGAAAGCCCAAAGAAAGCCCAAAGAAAAGGGGAAGGAAAGCCCAAAGAAAGCCCAAAGAAAGCCCAAAGAAAGCCCAAAGAAAGCCCAAAGAAAGGGGAAAGAAAGCCCAAAGAAAGGGGAAAGGAAAGCCCAAGAAAGGGAAAGAAAGCCCAAAGAAAGGGGAAAGAAAGCCCAAAGAACGGGAAAGAAAGCCCAAAGAAAGCCCAAAGAAAGCCCAAAGAAAGGGGAAAGAAAGCCAAAGAAAGCCCAAAGAAAGGGGAAAGAAAGGGAAGATAGCCAAAAGAAAGCCAAAGAAAGACCAAAGAAAGGGGAAAGAAAGCCCAAAGAAAGTCCAAAGAAAGGGAAAGAAAGCCCAAAGAAAGCCCAAAGAAAGGGGAAAGAAAGCCCAAAGAAAGCCTAAAGAAAGGGGAAAGAAAGCCAAAAGAAAGCCCAAAGAAAGAGGAAAGAAAGCCAAAGAAAGCCCAAAGAAAGCCCACCAACAAAGCCCAAAGAAAGCCCAAAGAAAGGGGAAAGAAACCCCAAAGAAAGCCAAAGAAAGCCAAAGAAAGCCCAAAGGAAGGGGAAAGTAAGCCCAAAGAAAGGGGAAAGAAAGCCCAAAGAAGGGAAAATAAATGAGAAAGAAAGCCCAAAGAAAGCCCAAAGAAAGGGGAAAGAAAGCCCAAAGAAAGGGGAAAGAAAGCCCAAAGAAAGGGGAAAGAAAGCCCAAAGAAAGAGAAAGAAAGCCCAAAGAAAGCCCAAAGAAAGGGGAAAGTAAGCCCTTATAAAGGGCAAAGAAAGCCCCAAAGAAGGGGCAAAGAAAGCCCAAGAAAGGGCAAAGAAAGCCAAAAGAAAGGGGAAAGAAAGCCCAAAGAAAGGGGAAAGAAAGCCCAAGAAATCACAAAGAAATCCCAAAGAAAGCCAAAGAAAGCCCAAAGAAAGCCAAAGGAAGCCCAAGGAAAGCCCAAAGAAAGCCCAAAGAAAGCCCAAGAAAGGGGAAAGAAAGCCCAAAGAAAGCCCAAAGAAAGCCCAAAGAAAGCCCAAAGACAGCCCAAAGAAAGCCAAAGAAAGGGGAAAGAAAGCCCAAAGGAAGGGGAAAGAAAGCCCAAAGAAAGGGGAAAGAAATAACAAAGAAAGGGGAAAGAAAGCCAAAGAAAGGGGAAAGAAAGCCCAAAGAAAGGGGAGGAAAGCCGAAAGAAAGGCCAAAGAAAGCCCAAAGAAAGCAGAATGAAAGGGAAAGAAAGCCAAAGAAAGGGGAAAGAAAGCCCAAAGAAAGGGGAAAGAAAGCCAAAGAAAGCCCAAAGAAAGCCCAAAGAAAGGGGAAAGAAAGCCCAAAGAAAGGGGAAAGAAAGGGGAAGATAGCCCAAAGAAAGCCCAAAGAAGGGGAAAGAAAGCCCAAAGAAAGTCCAAAGAAAGGGGAAGAAAGCCCAAAGAAAGGGGAAAGAAAGCCCAAAGAAAGCCCAAAGAAAGGGGAAAGAAAGGCCAAAGAAAGGGGAAGAAAGCCCAAAGAAAGCCCAAATAAAGCCCAAAGAAAGCCCAGAGAAAGCCCATAGAAAAGCCCAAAGAAAGCCCAAAGAAAGCCCAAAGAAAGCCAAAGAAAGGGGAAGAAAGCCCAAGAAAGGGGAAAGAAAGCCCAAAGAAAGCCCAAAGAAAGCCCAAAGAAAGGGGAAAGAAAGCCCAAAGAAAGGGGAAAGAAAGCCCAAAGAAAGGGAAAGAAATCCAAAGAAAGGGGAAAGAAAGCCAAAGAAAGGGGAAAGAAAGCCCAAGAAAGGGGAAGGAAAGCCGAAAGAAAGGCCAAAGAAAGCCCAAAGAAAGCAGAATGAAAGGGAAAGAAAGCCCAAAGAAAGCGGAAAGAAAGCCCAAAGAAAGGGGAAAGAAAGCCCAAAGAAAGCCCAAAGAAAGCCCAAAGAAAGCCCAAAGAAAGGGGAAAGAAAGCCCAAAGAAAGCCAAAGAAAGGGAAAGAAAGGGGAAGATAGCCAAAGAAAGCCCAAGAAAGCCCAAAGAAAGGGGAAAGAAAGCCCAAAGAAAGCCCAAAGAAAGGGGAAAGAAAGCCCAAAGAAAGCCCAAAGAAAGCCCAAAGGAAGGCCAAGGAAAGCCCAAAGAAAGCCCAAAGAAAACCCAAAGAAATGGAAAGAAAGCCCAAGGAAATCCCAAAGAAAGCCCAAAGAAAGCCCAAAGACAGCCCAAAGAAATCCAAAGAAAGCCCAAAGAAAGGTGAAAGAAAGGGGAAAGAAAGCCCAAAGAAAGGGGAAAGAAATCCCAAAGAAAGGGAAAGAAAGCCCAAAGAAAGGGGAAAGAAAGCCCAAAGAAATCCCAAAGAAAGCCCAAAGAAAGGGGAAAGAAGCCCAAAGAAAGGGAAATAAAGCCCAAAGAAAGCCCAAAGAAAGCCACAAAGAAAGCCCAAATAAAGCCCAAAGAAAGCCAAATAAAGCCCAAAGAAAGGGGAAAGAAAGCCCAAAGAAAGCCCAAAGAAAGGGGAAAGAAAGGCCCAAAGAAAGCCCAAAGAAAGCCCAAACAAAGCCCAAAGAAAGCCCAAAGAAAGGGGAAAGAAACCCCAAAGAAAGCCCAAAGAAAGCCCAAAGAAAGCCCAAAGGAAGGGAAAGTAAGCCCAAAGAAAGGGGAAAGAAAGCCCAAAGAAAGGGAAAATAAATGAGAAAGAAAGCCCAAAGAAAGCCAAAGAAAGGGGAAAGAAAGCCCAAAGAAAGGGAAAGAAAGCCCAAAGAAAGGGGAAAGAAAGCCCAAAGAAAGAGAAAGAAAGCCCAAAGAAAGCCCAAAGAAAGGGGAAAGTAAGCCCTTATAAAGGGCAAAGAAAGCCCAAAGAAGGGGCAAAGAAAGCCCAAAGAAAGGGCAAAGAAAGCCAAGAAAAGGGGAAAGAAAGCCCAAAGAAAGGGGAAAGAAAGCCCAAAGAAATCACAAAGAAATCCCAAAGAAAGCCCAAAGAAAGCCCAAAGAAAGCCCAAAGGAAGCCCAAGGAAAGCCCAAAGAAAGCCCAAAGAAAGCCAAAGAAAGGGGAAAGAAAGCCCAAAGAAAGCCCAAAGAAAGCCAAAGAAAGCCCAAAGACAGCCCAAAGAAAGCCCAAAGAAAGGGAAAGAAAGCCCAAAGGAAGGGGAAAGAAAGCCCAAAGAAAGGGGAAAGAAATAACAAAGAAAGGGAAAGAAAGCCAAAGAAAGGGGAAAGAAAGCCCAAAGAAATGGGAAGGAAAGCCGAAAGAAAGGCCAAAGAAAGCCCAAAGAAAGCAGATGAAAGGGAAAGAAAGCCCAAAGAAAGGGGAAAGAAAGCCAAAGAAAGGGGAAAGAAAGCCCAAAGAAAGCCCAAAGAAAGCCCAAAGAAAGGGGAAAGAAAGCCCAAAGAAAGGGGAAAGAAAGGGGAAGATAGCCCAAAGAAAGCCCAAAGAAAGGGGAAAGAAAGCCCAAAGAAAGTCCAAAGAAAGGGGAAAGAAAGCCCAAAGAAAGGGGAAAGAAAGCCCAAAGAAAGCCCAAATAAAGGGGAAAGAAAGGCCAAAGAAAGGGGAAAGAAAGCCCAAAGAAAGCCCAAATAAAGCCCAAAGAAAGCCCAGAGAAAGCCCATAGAAAGCCCAAAGAAAGCCCAAAGAAAGCCCAAAGAAAGCCCAAGAAAGGGGAAAGAAAGCCAAAGAAAGGGGAAAGAAAGCCCAAAGAAAGCCCAAAGAAAGCCCAAAGAAAGGGGAAAGAAAGCCCAAAGAAAGGGGAAAGAAAGCCCAAAGAAAGGGAAAGAAATCCCAAAGAAAGGGGAAAGAAAGCCAAAGAAAGGGGAAAGAAAGCCCAAAGAAAGGGGAAGGAAAGCCGAAAGAAAGGCCAAAGAAAGCCCAAAGAAAGCAGAATGAAAGGGAAAGAAAGCCCAAAGAAAGGGGAAAGAAAGCCCAAAGAAAGGGGAAGAAAGCCAAAGAAAGCCAAAGAAAGCCCAAAGAAAGCCCAAAGAAAGGGGAAAGAAAGCCCAAAGAAAGCCCAAAGAAAGGGGAAAGAAAGGGGAAGATAGCCAAAGAAAGCCAAAGAAAGCCCAAAGAAAGGGGAAAGAAAGCCCAAAGAAAGGCCCAAAGAAAGGGGAAAGAAAGCCCAAAGAAAGCCCAAAGGAAGGCCAAGGAAAGCCCAAAGAAAGCCCAAGAAAACCCAAAGAATGGGAAAGAAAGCCCAAGGAAATCCCAAAGAAAGCCCAAAGAAAGCCCAAAGACAGCCCAAAGAAATCCCAAAGAAAGCCAAAGAAAGGTGAAAGAAAGGGGAAAGAAAGCCCAAAGAAAGGGAAAGAAAGCCCAAAGAAAGGGGAAAGAAATCCAAAGAAAGGGGAAAGAAAGCCCAAAGAAAGGGGAAAGAAAGCCCAAAGAAATCCAAAGAAAGCCCAAAGAAATGGGAAAGAAAGCCAAAGAAAGGGGAAATAAAGCCAAAGAAAGCCAAAGAAAGCCCAAAGAAAGCCCAAATAAAGCCCAAAGAAAGCCCAAATAAAGCCCAAAGAAAGGGGAAAGAAAGCCCAAAGAAAGCCCAAAGAAAGGGGAAAGAAAGGGGAAGATAGCCCAAAGAAAGCCCAAAGAAAGGGGAAAGAAAGCCCAAAGAAAGTCAAAGAAAGGGGAAAGAAAGCCCAAAGAAAGGGAAAAGAAAGCCCAAAGAAAGCCCAAAGAAAGCCTAAAGAAAGGGGAAAGAAAGTGAAAAGAAAGCCCAAAGAAAGGGGAAAGAAAGCCCAAAGAAAGCCCAAAGAAAGCCCAAAGAAAGCCCAAAGAAAGCCAAGAAAGGGGAAAGAAAGCCCAAAGAATGCCCAAAGAAAGGGGAAAGAAAGCCCAAAGAATGCCCAAAGAAAGCCCAAAGAAAGCCCAAAGAAAGGGGAATGAAAGCCCAAAGAAAGAGGAAAGAAAGCCCAAAGAAAGCCCAAAGAAAGCCCAGAGAAAGCCCAAAGAAAGCCCAAAGAAAGCCCAGAGAAAGCCCATATAAAGCCCAAAGAAAGCCCAAAGAAAGCCCAAAGAAAGCCCAAAGAAAGGGGAAGAAAGCCCAAAGAAAGCCCAAAGAAAGCCCAAAGAAAGCCCAAAGAAAGCCAAAGAAAGGGAAAGAAAGCCAAGAAAGGGGAAAGAAAGCCCAAAGAAAGCCCAAAGAAAGCCCCACGAAAGGGGAAAGAAGCCCAAAGAAATCCCAAAGAAATTCCAAAGAAAGCCCAAAGAAAGCCCAAAGGAAGCCCAAGGAAAGCCCAAGAAAGCCCAAAGAAAGCCCAAAGAAAGGGGAAAGAAAGCCCAAAGAAAGCCCAAAGAAAGCCCAAAGAAAGCCCAAAGAAAGCCCAAAGAAAGGGGAAAGAAAGGGGAAAGAAATCCCAAAGAAAGGGGAAAGAAAGCCCAAAGAAATGGGAAAGAAAGCCCAAAGAAAGGGGAAAGAAAGCCCAAAGAAAGCCCAAAGAAAGGGGAAAGAAAGCCCAAAGAAAGGGGAAGAAAGCCAAAGAAAGGGGATAGAAAGCCCAAAGAAAGGGGAAAGAAAGCCCAAAGAAAGGGGAAATAAAGCCAAGAAAGCCCAAAGAAAGCCCAAAGAAAGGGGAAAGAAAGGCCCAAAGAAAGCCCAAAGAAAGGGGAAAGAAAGGGGAAGGTAGCCCAAAGAAAGCCCAAAGAAAGGGGAAAGAAAGCCCAATGAAAGTCCAAAGAAAGGGGAAAGAAGCCCAAAGAAAGGGGAAAGAAAGCCCAAAGAAAGCCCAAAGAAAGCCTAAAGAAAGGGGAAAGAAAGCGAAAAGAAAGCCCAAAGAAAGGGGAAAGAAATCACAAAGAAAGCCCAAAGAAAGCCCAAAGAAAGGGGAAAGAAAGCCCAAAGAAATGCCCAAAGAAAGGGAAAGAAAGCCCAAAGAAAGCCCAAAGAAGCAAAAAGAAAGGGGAAAGAAAGCCCAAAGAAAGGGGAAAGAAAGCCCAAAGAAAGCCGAAAGAAAGCCAAAGAAAGCCCAAAGTAAGCCCAAAGGAAGCTCAAAGAAAGCCCAAAGAAAGCCCAAAGAAAGGGGAAAGAAAGCCCAAAGACAGCCCAAAGAAAGCCCAAAGAAAGGGGAAAGAAAGCCCAAAGAATGCCCAAAGAAAGGGAAAGAAAGCCCAAGAAATCCCAAAGAAATCCCAAAGAAAGCCCAAAGAAAGCCCAAAGAAGCCCAAGGAAGCCCAAGGAAAGCCCAAAGAAAG
>NW_027043748.1:0-43513 GCF_036013475.1 Columba livia
CCTTTCTTTGGGCTTTCTTTGGGCTTTCTTTGGGCTTTCTTTCCCTTTTCTTTGGGCTTTCTTTCCCCTTTCTTTGGGCTTTCCTTGGGCTTTCTTTCCCCTTTCTTTGGGCTTTCTTTCCCCTTTCTTTGGGCTATCTTTCCCCTTTCTTTGGGCTTTCTTTCGCCTTTCTTTGGGCTTTCTTTCCCTTTTCTTTGGGCTTTCTTTGGGCTTTCTTTGGGCTTTCTTTGGGCTTTCTCTGGGCTTTCTTTCCCCTTTCTTTGGGCTTTCTTTCCCCTTTCTTTGGGCTTTCTTTGGGGTTTCTTTCCCATTTCTTTGGGCTTTCTTTCCCCTTTCTTTGGGTTTCTTTCCCCTTTCTTTGGGCTTTCTTTCCCCTTTCTTTGGGCTTTCTTTGGGCTTTCTTTCCCCTTTCTTTGGGCTTTCTTTGGGCTTTCTTTCCCCTTTCTTTGGGCTTTCTTTGGGCTTTCTTTCCCCTTTCTTTGGGCTTTCTTTCCCCTTTCTTCGGGCTTTCTTTCCCCTATCTTTCCCCTTTCTTTGGGCTTTCTTTGGGCTTTCTTTCCCCTTTCTTTGGGCTTTCTTTGGGCTTTCTTTGGGCTTTCTTTGGGCTTTCTTTCCCCTTTCTTTGGGCTTTCTTTGGGCTTTCTTTCCCCTTTCTTTGGGCTTTCTTTCCCCTTTCTTTCCCCTTTCTTTGGGCTTTCTTTCCCCTTTCTTTGGGCTTTCTTTCCCCTTTCTTTGGGCTTTCTTTGGGCTTTCTTTCCCCTTTCTTTGGGCTTTCTTTGGGCTTTCTTTCCGCTTTCTTTGGGCTTTCTTTTGGCTTTCTTTGGGCTTTCTTTCCCTTTTATTTGGGCTTTCTTTGGGCTTTCTTTCCCCTTTCTTTGGGCTTTCTTTCCCATTTCTTTGGGTTTTCTTTCCCCTTTCTTTGGGGTGTCTTTCCCCTTTCTTTGGGCTTTCTTTCCCCTTTCTTTGGGCTTTCTTTCCCTTTTCTTTGGGCTTTCTTTGGGCTTTCTTTGGGCTTTCTTTGGTCTTTCTCTGGGCTTTCTTTCCCCTTTCTTTGGGCATTCTTTCCCCTTTCTTTGGGCTTTCTTTGGGCTTTCTTTCCCCTTTCTTTGGGCTTTCTTTCCCCTTTCTTTGGGCTTTCTTTCCCCTTTCTTTGGGCTTTCTCTCCCCTTTCTTTGGGGTTTCTTTGGGCTTTCTTTCCCCTTTCTTTGGGCTTTGTTTCCCCTTTCTATGGGCTTTCTTTCACCTTTCTTTGGGCTTTCTTTCCCCTTTCTTTGGGCTTTGTTTCCCCTTTCTTTGGGCTTTCTTTCCCCTTTCTTTGGGCTTTCTTTGGGCTTTCTTTCCCCTTTCTTTGGGCTTTCTTTGGGCTTTCTTTCCGCTTTCTTTGGGCTTTCTTTTGGCTTTCTTTGGGCTTTCTTTCCCTTTTATTTGGGCTTTCTTTGGGCTTTCTTTCCCCTTTCTTTGGGCTTTCTTTCCCATTTCTTTGGGTTTTCTTTCCCCTTTCTTTGGGGTGTCTTTCCCCTTTCTTTGGGCTTTCTTTCCCCTTTCTTTGGGCTTTCTTTCCCTTTTCTTTGGGCTTTCTTTGGGCTTTCTTTCCCCTTTCTTTGGGCTTTCTTTCCCATTTCTTTGGGTTTTCTTTCCCCTTTCTTTGGGGTGTCTTTCCCCTTTCTTTGGGGTGTCTTTCCCCTTTCTTTGGGCTTTCTTTCCCCTTTCTTTGGGCTTTCTTTGGGCTTTCTTTACCACTTCTTTGGGCTTTCTTTGGGCTTTCTTTCCCCTTTCTTTGGGCTTTCTTTCCCCTTTCTTTCCCCTTTCTTTGGGCTTTCTTTGGGCTTTCTTTCCCCTTTCTTTGGGCTTTCTTTCCCTTTTCTTTGGGCTTTCTTTACCCTTTCTTTGGGCTGTCTTTCCCCTTTCTTTGGGCTTTCTTTCCCCTTTCTTTGGGCTTTCTTTCCCTTTTCTTTGGGCTTTCTTTGGGCTTTCTTTGGGCTTTCTTTGGGCTCTCTCTGGGCTTTCTTTCCCCTTTCTTTGGGCTTTCTTTCCCCTTTCTTTGGGCGCTGTTTCCCCTTTCTTTGGGCTTTCTTTCCCCTTTCTTTGGGCTTTCTTTCCCCTTTCTTTGGGCTTTCTTTGAGCTTTCTTTCCCCTTTCTTTTGGCTTTCTTTCCCCTTTCTTTGGGCTTTCTTTGGGCTTTCTTTCCCCTTTCTTTGGCTTTCTTTCTCCTTTCTTTGGGCTTTTTTTGCGCTTTCTTTCCCCTTTCTTCGAGCTTTCGTTCCCCTTTCTTTCCCCTTTCTTTGGGCTTTCTTTGGGCTTTCTTTCCCCTTTCTTTCCCCTTTCTTTGGGCTTTCTTTGGGCTTTCTTTCCCCTTTCTTTGTGCTTTCTTTCCCCTTTCTTTGGGCTTTCTTTGGGCTTTCTTTCCCTTTTCTTTCCACTTTCTTTGGGCTTTCTTTGGGCTTTCTTTGGGCTTTCTTTCCCCTTTCTTTGGGCTTTCTTTGGGCTTTCTTTCCCCTTTCTTTGGGCTTTCTTTCCCCTTTCTTTGGGCTTTCTTTGGGCTTTCTTTGGGCTTTCTTTGGGCTTTCTTTCCCTTTCTTTGGGCTTTCTTTGGCTCTCTTTCCCCTTTCTTTGGGCTTTCTATCCCGTTTCTTTGGGCTTTCTTTCCCCTTTATTTGGGCGCTGTTTCCCCTTTCTTTAGGCTTTCTTTCCCCTTTCTTTGGGCTATCTTTCCCCTTTCTTTGGGCTTTCTTTCGCCTTTCTTTGGGCTTTCTTTCCCTTTTCTTTGGGCTTTCTTTGGGCTTTCTTTGGGCTTTCTTTGGGCTTTCTCTGGCTTTCTTTCCCCTTTCTTTGGGCTTTCTTTCCCCTTTCTTTGGGCTTTCTTTGGGCTTTCTTTCCCCTTTCTTTGGGTTTCTTTCCCTTTCTTTGGGCTTTCTTTCCCCTTTCTTTGGGCTTTCTTTCCCCTTTCTTTGGGCTTTCTTTCCCCTTTCTTTGGGCTTTCTTTGAGCTTTCTTTCTCCTTTCTTTGGGCTTTCTTTCCCCTTTCTTTGGGCTTTCTTTCCCCTTTCTTCGGGCTTTCTTTCCCCTATCTTTCCCCTTTCTTTGGGCTTTCTTTGGGCTTTCTTTCCCCTTTCTTTCGGCTTTCTTTGGGCTTTCTTTGGGCTTTCTTTGGGCTTTCTTTCCCCTTTCTTTGGGCTTTCTTTGGGCTTTCTTTCCCCTTTCTTTGGGCTTTCTTTCCCCTTTCTTTCCCCTTTCTTTGGGCTTTCTTTCCCCTTTCTTTGGGCTTTCTTTCCGCTTTCTTTGGGCTTTCTTTGGGCTTTCTTTCCCCTTTCTTTGGGCTTTCTTTGGGCTTTCTTTCCGCTTTCTTTGGGCTTTCTTTTGGCTTTCTTTGGGCTTTCTTTCCCTTTTATTTGGGCTTTCTTTGGGCTTTCTTTCCCCTTTCTTTGGGCTTTCTTTCCCATTTCTTTGGGTTTTCTTTCCCCTTTCTTTGGGGTGTCTTTCCCCTTTCTTTGGGCTTTCTTTCCCCTTTCTTTGGGCTTTCTTTCCCTTTTCTTTGGGCTTTCTTTGGGCTTTCTTTGGGCTTTCTTTGGTCTTTCTCTGGGCTTTCTTTCCCCTTTCTTTGGGCATTCTTTCCCCTTTCTTTGGCTTTCTTTGGGCTTTCTTTCCCCTTTCTTTGGGCTTTCTTTCCCCTTTCTTTGGGCTTTCTTTCCCCTTTCTTTGGGCTTTCTCTCCCCTTTCTTTGGGGTTTCTTTGGGCTTTCTTTCCCCTTTCTTTGGGCTTTGTTTCCCCTTTCTATGGGCTTTCTTTCACCTTTCTTTGGGCTTTCTTTCCCCTTTCTTTGGGCTTTGTTTCCCCTTTCTTTGGGCTTTCTTTCCCCTTTCTTTGGGCTTTCTTTGGGCTTTCTTTCCCCTTTCTTTGGGCTTTCTTTGGGCTTTCTTTCCGCTTTCTTTGGGCTTTCTTTCCCCTTTCTTTGGGCTTTCTTTCCCTTTTATTTGGGCTTTCTTTGGGCTTTCTTTCCCCTTTCTTTGGGCTTTCTTTCCCATTTCTTTGGGTTTTCTTTCCCCTTTCTTTGGGGTGTCTTTCCCCTTTCTTTGGGCTTTCTTTCCCCTTTCTTTGGGCTTTCTTTCCCTTTTCTTTGGGCTTTCTTTGGGCTTTCTTTCCCCTTTCTTTGGCTTTCTTTCCCATTTCTTTGGGTTTTCTTTCCCCTTTCTTTGGGGTGTCTTTCCCCTTTCTTTGGGGTGTCTTTCCCCTTTCTTTGGGCTTTCTTTCCCCTTTCTTTGGGCTTTCTTTGGGCTTTCTTTACCACTTCTTTGGGCTTTCTTTGGGCTTTCTTTCCCCTTTCTTTGGGCTTTCTTTCCCCTTTCTTTCCCCTTTCTTTGGGCTTTCTTTGGGCTTTCTTTCCCCTTTCTTTGGGCTTTCTTTCCCTTTTCTTTGGGCTTTCTTTACCCTTTCTTTGGGCTGTCTTTCCCCTTTCTTTGGGCTTTCTTTCCCTTTCTTTGGGCTTTCTTTCCCTTTTCTTTGGGCTTTCTTTGGGCTTTCTTTGGGCTTTCTTTGGGCTCTCTCTGGCTTTCTTTCCCCTTTCTTTGGGCTTTCTTTCCCCTTTCTTTGGGCGCTGTTTCCCCTTTCTTTGGGCTTTCTTTCCCCTTTCTTTGGGCTTTCTTTCCCCTTTCTTTGGGCTTTCTTTGAGCTTTCTTTCCCCTTTCTTTTGGCTTTCTTTCCCCTTTCTTTGGGC
Source organism: Columba livia (assembly GCF_036013475.1). Classification (NCBI taxonomy): domain Eukaryota; kingdom Metazoa; phylum Chordata; class Aves; order Columbiformes; family Columbidae; genus Columba; species Columba livia. The sequence goes on from NW_027043748.1 coordinate 4,711, forward strand.
TTTCTTTGGGCTTTCTTTCCCCTTTCTTTGGGCTTTCTTTCCCCTTTCTTTGGGCTTTTTTTGCGCTTTCTTTCCCCTTTCTTCGAGCTTTCGTTCCCCTTTCTTTCCCCTTTCTTTGGGCTTTCTTTGGGCTTTCTTTCCCCTTTCTTTCCCCTTTCTTTGGGCTTTCTTTGGGCTTTCTTTCCCCTTTCTTTGTGCTTTCTTTCCCCTTTCTTTGGGCTTTCTTTGGCTTTCTTTCCCTTTTCTTTCCACTTTCTTTGGGCTTTCTTTGGGCTTTCTTTCCCCTTTCTTTGGGCTTTCTTTGGGCTTTCTTTCCCCTTTCTTTGGGCTTTCTTTCCCCTTTCTTTGGGCTTTCTTTGGGCTTTCTTTGGGCTTTCTTTGGGCTTTCTTTCCCCTTTCTTTGGCTTTCTTTGGGCTTTCTTTGGGCTTTCTTTGGGCTTTCATTCCCCTTTCTTTGGGCTTTCTTTGGTCTTTCTTTCCCCTTTCTTTGGGCTTTCTTTGGGCTTTTTTTCCCCTTTCTTTGGGCTTTCTTTGGGCTCTCTTTCCCCTTTCTTTGGGCTTTCTATCCCGTTTCTTTGGGCTTTCTTTCCCCTTTATTTGGGCTTTCTTTCCCCTTTCTTTGGGCTTTCTTTCCCCTTTCTTTGGGCTTTCTTTCCCCTTTCTTTGGGCTTTGTTTCCCCTTTCTTTGGGCTTTGTTTCCCCTTTCTTTGGGCTTTCTTTCCTCTTTCTTTGGGCTTTCTTTGCGCTTTCTTTCCCCTTTCTTTGGGCTTTCTTTGGGCTTTCTTTGGGCTTTCTTTCCCCTTTCTTTGGGCTTTCTTTCCCCTTTCTTTAGGCTTTCTTTGAGCTTTCTTTCCCCTTTCTTTGGGCTTTCTTTCCCCTTTCTTTGGGCTTTCTTTGGGCTTTCTTTCCCCTTTCTTTGGGCTTTCTTTGGGCTTTCTTTCCCCTTTCTTTGGGCTTTCTTTGGGCTTTCTTTCCCCTTTCTTTGGGCTTTCTATCCCCTTTCTTTGGGCTTTCTTTCCCCTTTCTTTAGGCTTTCTTTGGGCTTTCTTTCCCCTTTCTTTGGGCTTTCTTTCCCCTTTTTTTGGGCTTTATTTCCCCTTTCTTTGTGCTTTCTTTCCCCTTTCTTTGGGCTTTCTTTGGGCTTTCTTTCCCCTTTCTTTGGGCTTTCTTTGGGCTTTCTTTGGGCTTTCTTTCCCTTTTCTTTGGGCTTTCTTTCCCCTTTCTTTGGGCTTTCCTTGGGCTTTCTTTCCCCTTTCTTTGGGCTTTCTTTCCCCTTTCTTTGGGCTATCTTTCCCCTTTCTTTGGGCTTTCTTTCGCCATTCTTTGGGCTTTCTTTCCCTTTTCTTTGGGCTTTCTTTGGGCTTTCTTTGGGCTTTCTTTGGGCTTTCTCTGGGCTTTCTTTCCCCTTTCTTTGGGCTTTCTTTCCCCTTTCTTTGGGCTTTCTTTGGGGTTTCTTTCCCATTTCTTTGGGCTTTCTTTCCCCTTTCTTTGGGTTTCTTTCCCCTTTCTTTGGGCTTTCTTTCCCCTTTCTTTGGGCTTTCTTTCCCCTTTCTTTGGGCTGTCTTTCCCCTTTCTTTGGGCTTTCTTTCCCCTTTCTTTGGGCTTTCTTTTCCTTTTCTTTGGGCTTTCTTTGGGCTTTCTTTGGGCTTTCTTTGGGCTCTCTCTGGGCTTTCTTTCCCCTTTCTTTGGGCTTTCTTTCCCCTTTCTTTGGGCGCTGTTTCCCCTTTCTTTGGGCTTTCTTTCCCCTTTCTTTGGGCTTTCTTTCCCCTTTCTTTGGGCTTTCTTTGAGCTTTCTTTCCCCTTTCTTTTGGCTTTCTTTCCCCTTTCTTTGGGCTTTCTTTGGGCTTTCTTTCCCCTTTCTTTGGGCTTTCTTTCCCCTTTCTTTGGGCTTTTTTTGCGCTTTCTTTCCCCTTTCTTCGAGCTTTCGTTCCCCTTTCTTTCCCCTTTCTTTGGGCTTTCTTTGGGCTTTCTTTCCCCTTTCTTTCCCCTTTCTTTGGGCTTTCTTTGGGCTTTCTTTCCCCTTTCTTTGTGCTTTCTTTCCCCTTTCTTTGGGCTTTCTTTGGGCTTTCTTTCCCTTTTCTTTCCACTTTCTTTGGGCTTTCTTTGGGCTTTCTTTCCCCTTTCTTTGGGCTTTCTTTCCCCTTTCTTTGGGCTTTCTTTCCCCTTTCTTTGGGCTTTCTTTGGGCTTTCTTTGGGCTTTCTTTCCCCTTTCTTTGGGCTTTCTTTGGGCTTTCTTTGGGCTTTCTTTGGGCTTTCATTCCCCTTTCTTTGGGCTTTCTTTGGGCTTTCTTTCCCCTTTCTTTGGGCTTTCTTTGGGCTTTTTTTCCCCTTTCTTTGGGCTTTCTTTGGGCTCTCTTTCCCCTTTCTTTGGGCTTTCTATCCCGTTTCTTTGGGCTTTCTTTCCCCTTTATTTGGGCTTTCTTTCCCCTTTCTTTGGGCTTTCTTTCCCCTTTCTTTGGGCTTTCTTTCCCCTTTCTTTGGGCTTTGTTTCCCCTTTCTTTGGGCTTTGTTTCCCCTTTCTTTGGGCTTTCTTTCCTCTTTCTTTGGGCTTTCTTTGCGCTTTCTTTCCCCTTTCTTTGGGCTTTCTTTGGGCTTTCTTTGGGCTTTCTTTCCCCTTTCTTTGGGCTTTCTTTCCCCTTTCTTTAGGCTTTCTTTGAGCTTTCTTTCCCCTTTCTTTGGGCTTTCTTTCCCCTTTCTTTGGGCTTTCTTTGGGCTTTCTTTCCCCTTTCTTTGGGCTTTCTTTGGGCTTTCTTTCCCCTTTCTTTGGGCTTTCTTTGGGCTTTCTTTCCCCTTTCTTTGGGCTTTCTTTGGGCTTTCTTTCCCCTTTCTTTGGGCTTTCTTTCCCCTGTTTTTGGGCTTTATTTCCCCTTTCTTTGTGCTTTCTTTCCCATTTCTTTGGGCTTTCTTTGGGCTTTCTTTCCCCTTTCTTTGGGCTTTCTTTGGGCTTTCTTTGGGCTTTCTTTCCCTTTTCTTTGGGCTTTCTTTCCCCTTTCTTTGGGCTTTCCTTGGGCTTTCTTTCCCCTTTCTTTGGGCTTTCTTTCCCCTTTCTTTGGGCTATCTTTCCCCTTTCTTTGGGCTTTCTTTGGGCTTTCTTTGGGCTTTCTTTGGGCTTTCTCTGGGCTTTCTTTCCCCTTTCTTTGGGCTTTCTTTCGCCTTTCTTTGGGCTTTCTTTCCCTTTTCTTTGGGCTTTCTTTGGCTTTCTTTGGGCTTTCTTTGGGCTTTCTCTGGGCTTTCTTTCCCCTTTCTTTGGGCTTTCTTTCCCCTTTCTTTGGGCTTTCTTTGGGGTTTCTTTCCCATTTCTTTGGGCTTTCTTTCCCCTTTCTTTGGGTTTCTTTCCCCTTTCTTTGGGCTTTCTTTCCCCTTTCTTTGGGCTTTCTTTCCCCTTTCTTTGGGCTTTCTTTCCCCTTTCTTTGGGCTTTCTTTGAGCTTTCTTTCTCCTTTCTTTGGGCTTTCTTTCCCCTTTCTTTGGGCTTTCTTTCCCCTTTCTTCGGGCTTTCTTTCCCCTATCTTTCCCCTTTCTTTGGGCTTTCTTTGGGCTTTCTTTCCCCTTTCTTTGGGCTTTCTTTGGGCTTTCTTTGGGCTTTCTTTGGGCTTTCTTTCCCCTTTCTTTGGGCTTTCTTTGGGCTTTCTTTCCCCTTTCTTTGGGCTTTCTTTCCCCTTTCTTTCCCCTTTCTTTGGGCTTTCTTTCCCCTTTCTTTGGGCTTTCTTTCCCCTTTCTTTGGGCTTTCTTTGGGCTTTCTTTCCCCTTTCTTTGGGCTTTCTTTGGGCTTTCTTTCCGCTTTCTTTGGGCTTTCTTTTGGCTTTCTTTGGGCTTTCTTTCCCTTTTATTTGGGCTTTCTTTGGGCTTTCTTTCCCCTTTCTTTGGGCTTTCTTTCCCATTTCTTTGGGTTTTCTTTCCCCTTTCTTTGGGGTGTCTTTCCCCTTTCTTTGGGCTTTCTTTCCCCTTTCTTTGGGCTTTCTTTCCCTTTTCTTTGGGCTTTCTTTGGGCTTTCTTTGGGCTTTCTTTGGTCTTTCTCTGGGCTTTCTTTCCCCTTTCTTTGGGCATTCTTTCCCCTTTCTTTGGGCTTTCTTTGGGCTTTCTTTCCCCTTTCTTTGGGCTTTCTTTCCCCTTTCTTTGGGCTTTCTTTCCCCTTTCTTTGGGCTTTCTCTCCCCTTTCTTTGGGGTTTCTTTGGGCTTTCTTTCCCCTTTCTTTGGGCTTTGTTTCCCCTTTCTATGGGCTTTCTTTCACCTTTCTTTGGGCTTTCTTTCCCCTTTCTTTGGGCTTTGTTTCCCCTTTCTTTGGGCTTTCTTTCCCCTTTCTTTGGGCTTTCTTTGGGCTTTCTTTCCCCTTTCTTTGGGCTTTCTTTGGGCTTTCTTTCCGCTTTCTTTGGGCTTTCTTTTGGCTTTCTTTGGGCTTTCTTTCCCTTTTATTTGGGCTTTCTTTGGGCTTTCTTTCCCCTTTCTTTGGGCTTTCTTTCCCATTTCTTTGGGTTTTCTTTCCCCTTTCTTTGGGGTGTCTTTCCCCTTTCTTTGGGCTTTCTTTCCCCTTTCTTTGGGCTTTCTTTCCCTTTTCTTTGGGCTTTCTTTGGGCTTTCTTTCCCCTTTCTTTGGGCTTTCTTTCCCATTTCTTTGGGTTTTCTTTCCCCTTTCTTTGGGGTGTCTTTCCCCTTTCTTTGGGGTGTCTTTCCCCTTTCTTTGGGCTTTCTTTCCCCTTTCTTTGGGCTTTCTTTGGGCTTTCTTTACCACTTCTTTGGGCTTTCTTTGGGCTTTCTTTCCCCTTTCTTTGGGCTTTCTTTCCCCTTTCTTTCCCCTTTCTTTGGGCTTTCTTTGGGCTTTCTTTCCCCTTTCTTTGGGCTTTCTTTCCCTTTTCTTTGGGCTTTCTTTACCCTTTCTTTGGGCTGTCTTTCCCCTTTCTTTGGGCTTTCTTTCCCCTTTCTTTGGGCTTTCTTTCCCTTTTCTTTGGGCTTTCTTTGGGCTTTCTTTGGGCTTTCTTTGGGCTCTCTCTGGGCTTTCTTTCCCCTTTCTTTGGGCTTTCTTTCCCCTTTCTTTGGGCGCTGTTTCCCCTTTCTTTGGGCTTTCTTTCCCCTTTCTTTGGGCTTTCTTTCCCCTTTCTTTGGGCTTTCTTTGAGCTTTCTTTCCCCTTTCTTTTGGCTTTCTTTCCCCTTTCTTTGGGCTTTCTTTGGGCTTTCTTTCCCCTTTCTTTGGGCTTTCTTTCTCCTTTCTTTGGGCTTTTTTTGCGCTTTCTTTCCCCTTTCTTCGAGCTTTCGTTCCCCTTTCTTTCCCCTTTCTTTGGGCTTTCTTTGGGCTTTCTTTCCCCTTTCTTTCCCCTTTCTTTGGGCTTTCTTTGGGCTTTCTTTCCCCTTTCTTTGTGCTTTCTTTCCCCTTTCTTTGGGCTTTCTTTGGGCTTTCTTTCCCTTTTCTTTCCACTTTCTTTGGGCTTTCTTTGGGCTTTCTTTGGGCTTTCTTTCCCCTTTCTTTGGGCTTTCTTTGGGCTTTCTTTCCCTTTTCTTTGGGCTTTCTTTCCCCTTTCTTTGGGCTTTCTTTGGGCTTTCTTTGGGCTTTCTTTGGGCTTTCTTTCCCCTTTCTTTGGGCTTTCTTTGGGCTCTCTTTCCCCTTTCTTTGGGCTTTCTATCCCGTTTCTTTGGGCTTTCTTTCCCCTTTATTTGGGCGCTGTTTCCCCTTTCTTTAGGCTTTCTTTCCCCTTTCTTTGGGCTATCTTTCCCCTTTCTTTGGGCTTTCTTTCGCCTTTCTTTGGGCTTTCTTTCCCTTTTCTTTGGGCTTTCTTTGGGCTTTCTTTGGGCTTTCTTTGGGCTTTCTCTGGGCTTTCTTTCCCCTTTCTTTGGGCTTTCTTTCCCCTTTCTTTGGGCTTTCTTTGGGCTTTCTTTCCCCTTTCTTTGGGTTTCTTTCCCCTTTCTTTGGGCTTTCTTTCCCCTTTCTTTGGGCTTTCTTTCCCCTTTCTTTGGGCTTTCTTTCCCCTTTCTTTGGGCTTTCTTTGAGCTTTCTTTCTCCTTTCTTTGGGCTTTCTTTCCCCTTTCTTTGGGCTTTCTTTCCCCTTTCTTCGGGCTTTCTTTCCCCTATCTTTCCCCTTTCTTTGGGCTTTCTTTGGGCTTTCTTTCCCCTTTCTTTCGGCTTTCTTTGGGCTTTCTTTGGGCTTTCTTTGGGCTTTCTTTCCCCTTTCTTTGGGCTTTCTTTGGGCTTTCTTTCCCCTTTCTTTGGGCTTTCTTTCCCCTTTCTTTCCCCTTTCTTTGGGCTTTCTTTCCCCTTTCTTTGGGCTTTCTTTCCGCTTTCTTTGGGCTTTCTTTGGGCTTTCTTTCCCCTTTCTTTGGGCTTTCTTTCCGCTTTCTTTGGGCTTTCTTTTGGCTTTCTTTGGGCTTTCTTTCCCTTTTATTTGGGCTTTCTTTGGGCTTTCTTTCCCCTTTCTTTGGGCTTTCTTTCCCATTTCTTTGGGTTTTCTTTCCCCTTTCTTTGGGGTGTCTTTCCCCTTTCTTTGGGCTTTCTTTCCCCTTTCTTTGGGCTTTCTTTCCCTTTTCTTTGGGCTTTCTTTGGGCTTTCTTTGGGCTTTCTTTGGTCTTTCTCTGGGCTTTCTTTCCCCTTTCTTTGGGCATTCTTTCCCCTTTCTTTGGGCTTTCTTTGGGCTTTCTTTCCCCTTTCTTTGGGCTTTCTTTCCCCTTTCTTTGGGCTTTCTTTCCCCTTTCTTTGGGCTTTCTCTCCCCTTTCTTTGGGGTTTCTTTGGGCTTTCTTTCCCCTTTCTTTGGGCTTTGTTTCCCCTTTCTATGGGCTTTCTTTCACCTTTCTTTGGGCTTTCTTTCCCCTTTCTTTGGGCTTTGTTTCCCCTTTCTTTGGGCTTTCTTTCCCCTTTCTTTGGGCTTTCTTTGGGCTTTCTTTCCCCTTTCTTTGGGCTTTCTTTGGGCTTTCTTTCCGCTTTCTTTGGGCTTTCTTTCCCCTTTCTTTGGGCTTTCTTTCCCTTTTATTTGGGCTTTCTTTGGGCTTTCTTTCCCCTTTCTTTGGGCTTTCTTTCCCCTTTCTTTGGGTTTTCTTTCCCCTTTCTTTGGGGTGTCTTTCCCCTTTCTTTGGGCTTTCTTTCCCCTTTCTTTGGGCTTTCTTTCCCTTTTCTTTGGGCTTTCTTTGGGCTTTCTTTCCCCTTTCTTTGGGCTTTCTTTCCCATTTCTTTGGGTTTTCTTTCCCCTTTCTTTGGGGTGTCTTTCCCCTTTCTTTGGGGTGTCTTTCCCCTTTCTTTGGGCTTTCTTTCCCCTTTCTTTGGGCTTTCTTTGGGCTTTCTTTACCACTTCTTTGGGCTTTCTTTGGGCTTTCTTTCCCCTTTCTTTGGGCTTTCTTTCCCCTTTCTTTCCCCTTTCTTTGGGCTTTCTTTGGGCTTTCTTTCCCCTTTCTTTGGGCTTTCTTTCCCTTTTCTTTGGGCTTTCTTTACCCTTTCTTTGGGCTGTCTTTCCCCTTTCTTTGGGCTTTCTTTCCCCTTTCTTTGGGCTTTCTTTCCCTTTTCTTTGGGCTTTCTTTGGGCTTTCTTTGGGCTTTCTTTGGGCTCTCTCTGGGCTTTCTTTCCCCTTTCTTTGGGCTTTCTTTCCCCTTTCTTTGGGCGCTGTTTCCCCTTTCTTTGGGCTTTCTTTCCCCTTTCTTTGGGCTTTCTTTCCCCTTTCTTTGGGCTTTCTTTGAGCTTTCTTTCCCCTTTCTTTTGGCTTTCTTTCCCCTTTCTTTGGGCTTTCTTTGGGCTTTCTTTCCCCTTTCTTTGGGCTTTCTTTCCCCTTTCTTTGGGCTTTTTTTGCGCTTTCTTTCCCCTTTCTTCGAGCTTTCGTTCCCCTTTCTTTCCCCTTTCTTTGGGCTTTCTTTGGGCTTTCTTTCCCCTTTCTTTCCCCTTTCTTTGGGCTTTCTTTGGGCTTTCTTTCCCCTTTCTTTGTGCTTTCTTTCCCCTTTCTTTGGGCTTTCTTTGGGCTTTCTTTCCCTTTTCTTTCCACTTTCTTTGGGCTTTCTTTGGGCTTTCTTTGGGCTTTCTTTCCCCTTTCTTTGGGCTTTCTTTGGGCTTTCTTTCCCCTTTCTTTGGGCTTTCTTTCCCCTTTCTTTGGGCTTTCTTTGGGCTTTCTTTGGGCTTTCTTTGGGCTTTCTTTCCCCTTTCTTTGGGCTTTCTTTGGGCTCTCTTTCCCCTTTCTTTGGGCTTTCTATTCCGTTTCTTTGGGCTTTCTTTCCCCTTTATTTGGGCGCTGTTTCCACTTTCTTTGGGCTTTCTTTCCCCTTTCTTTGGGCTTTCTTTCCCCTTTCTTTGGGCTTTCTTTGGGCTTTCTTTCCCCTTTCTTTGGGCTTTCTTTCCCCTTTCTTTGGGCTTTCTTTGGGCTTTCTTTGGGCTTTCTTTGGGCTTTCATTCCCCTTTCTTTGGGCTTTCTTTGGGCTTTCTTTCCCCTTTCTTTGGGCTTTCTTTGGGCTTTTTTTCCCCTTTCTTTGGGCTTTCTTTGGGCTCTCTTTCCCCTTTCTTTGGGCTTTCTATCCCGTTTCTTTGGGCTTTCTTTCCCCTTTATTTGGGCTTTCTTTCCCCTTTCTTTGGGCTTTCTTTCCACTTTCTTTGGGCTTTCATTCCCCTTTCTTTGGGCTTTCTTTGGGCTTTCTTTCCCCTTTCTTTGGGCTTTCTTTGGGCTTTTTTTCCCCTTTCTTTGGGCTTTCTTTGCGCTTTCTTTCCCCTTTCTTTGGGCTTTCTTTGGGCTTTCTTTGGGCTTTCTTTCCCCTTTCTTTGGGCTTTCTTTCCCCTTTCTTTAGGCTTTCTTTGAGCTTTCTTTCCCCTTTCTTTGGGCTTTCTTTCCCCTTTCTTTGGGCTTTCTTTGGGCTTTCTTTCCCCTTTCTTTGGGCTTTCTTTGGGCTTTCTTTCCCCTTTCTTTGGGCTTTCTATCCCCTTTCTTTGGGCTTTCTTTCCCCTTTCTTTGGGCTTTCTTTGGGCTTTCTTTCCCCTTTCTTTGGGCTTTCTTTCCCCTTTTTTTGGGCTTTATTTCCCCTTTCTTTGTGCTTTCTTTCCCCTTTCTTTGGGCTTTCTTTGGGCTTTCTTTGGGCTTTCTTTGGGCTTTCTTTCCCCTTTCTTTGGGCTTTCTTTCCCTTTTCTTTGGGCTTTCTTTCCCCTTTCTTTGGGCTTTCCTTGGGCTTTCTTTCCCCTTTCTTTGGGCTTTCTTTCCCCTTTCTTTGGGCTATCTTTCCCCTTTCTTTGGGCTTTCTTTCGCCTTTCTTTGGGCTTTCTTTCCCTTTTCTTTGGGCTTTCTTTGGGCTTTCTTTGGGCTTTCTTTGGGCTTTCTCTGGGCTTTCTTTCCCCTTTCTTTGGGCTTTCTTTCCCCTTTATTTGGGCTTTCTTTGGGGTTTCTTTCCCCTTTCTTTGGGCTTTCTTTCCCCTTTCTTTGGGTTTCTTTCCCCTTTCTTTGGGCTTTCTTTCCCCTTTCTTTGGGCTTTCTTTCCCCTTTCTTTGGGCTTTCTTTCCCCTTTGTTTGGGATTTCTTTGAGCTTTCTTTCTCCTTTCTTTGGGCTTTCTTTCCCCTTTCTTTGGGCTTTCTTTCCCCTTTCTTCGGGCTTTCTTTCCCCTATCTTTCCCCTTTCTTTGGGCTTTCTTTGGGCTTTCTTTCCCCTTTCTTTGGGCTTTGTTTCCCCTTTCTTTGGGCTTTCTTTCACCTTTCTTTGGGCTTTCTTTCCCCTTTCTTTGGGCTTTGTTTCCCCTTTCTTTGGGCTTTCTTTCCCCTTTCTTTGGGCTTTCTTTGGGCTTTCTTTCCCCTTTCTTTGGGCTTTCTTTGGGCTTTCTTTCCGCTTTCTTTGGGCTTTCTTTTGGCTTTCTTTGGGCTTTCTTTCCCTTTTATTTGGGCTTTCTTTGGGCTTTCTTTCCCCTTTCTTTGGGCTTTCTTTCCCATTTCTTTGGGCTTTCTTTCCCCTTTCTTTGGGCTTTCTTTCCCCTTTCTTTGGGCTTTCTTTCCCCTTTCTTTGGGCTTTCTTTCCCCTTTCTTTGGGATTTCTTTGGGCTTTCTTTCCCCTTTCTTTGGGCTTTCTTTGGGCTTTCTTTCCGCTTTCTTTGGGCTTTCTTTTGGCTTTCTTTGGGCTTTCTTTGGGCTTTCTTTCCCCTTTCTTTGGACTTTCTTTCCCATTTCTTTGGGTTTTCTTTCCCCTTTCTTTGGGGTGTCTTTCCCCTTTCTTTGGGCTTTCTTTCCCCTTTCTTTGGGCTTTCTTTCCCTTTTCTTTGGGCTTTCTTTGGGCTTTCTTTGGGCTTTCTTTGGTCTTTCTCTGGGCTTTCTTTCCCCTTTCTTCGGGCTTTCTTTCCCCTATCTTTCCCCTTTCTTTGGGCTTTCTTTGGGCTTTCTTTCCCCTTTCTTTGGGCTTTCTTTCCCCTTTCTTTGGGCTTTCTTTCCCCTTTCTTTGGGCTTTCTCTCCCCTTTCTTTGGGGTTTCTTTGGGCTTTCTTTCCCCTTTCTTTGGGGTTTCTTTGGGCTTTCTTTCCCCTTTCTTTGGGCTTTCTTTCCACTTTCTTTCCCCTTTCTTTGGGCTTTGTTTCCCCTTTATTTGGGCTTTCTTTCCCCTTTCTTTGGGCTTTCTTTGGGCTTTCTTTCCCCTTTCTTTGGGCTTTCTTTCCCCTTTCTTTCCCCTTTCTTTGGGCTTTCTTTGGGCTTTCTTTACCCCTTCTTTGGGATTTCTTTGGGCTTTCTTTCCCCTTTCTTTGGGCTTTCTTTCCCCTTTCTTTCCCCTTTCTTTGGGCTTTCTTTGGGCTTTCTTTGGGCTTTCTTTCCCCTTTCTTTGGGCTTTCTTTCCCTTTTCTTTGGGCTTTCTTTCCCCTTTCTTTGGGCTGTCTTTCCCCTTTCTTTGGGCTTTCTTTCCCCTTTCTTTGGGCTTTCTTTCCCTTTTCTTTGGGCTTTCTTTGGGCTTTCTTTGGGCTTTCTTTGGGCTCTCTCTGGGCTTTCTTTCCCCTTTCTTTGGGCTTTCTTTCCCCTTTCTTTGGGCGCTGTTTCCCCTTTCTTTGGGCTTTCTTTCCCCTTTCTTTGGGCTTTCTTTCCCCTGTCTTTGGGCTTTCTTTGAGCTTTCTTTCCCCTTTCTTTGTGCTTTCTTTCCCCTTTCTTTGGGCTTTCTTTGGGCTTTCTTTCCCTTTTCTTTCCACTTTCTTTGGGCTTTCTTTGGGCTTTCTTTGGGCTTTCTTTCCCCTTTCTTTGGGCTTTCTTTGGGCTTTCTTTCCCCTTTCTTTGGGCTTTCTTTCCCCTTTCTTTGGGCTTTCTTTGGGCTTTCTTTGGGCTTTCTTTCCCCTTTCTTTGGGCTTTCTTTGGGCTTTCTTTGGGCTTTCTTTGGGCTTTCATTCCCCTTTCTTTGGGCTTTCTTTGGGCTTTCTTTCCCCTTTCTTTGGGCTTTCTTTGGGCTTTTTTCCCCCTTTCTTTGGGCTTTCTTTGGGCTCTCTTTCCCCTTTCTTTGGGCTTTCTATCCCGTTTCTTTGGGCTTTCTTTCCCCTTTATTTGGGCTTTCTTTCCCCTTTCTTTGGGCTTTCTTTCCTCTTTCTTTGGGCTTTCTTTCCCCTTTCTTTGGGCTTTGTTTCCCCTTTCTTTGGGCTTTCTTTCCTCTTTCTTTGGGCTTTCTTTGCGCTTTCTTTCCCCTTTCTTTGGGCTTTCTTTGGGCTTTCTTTGGGCTTTCTTTCCCCTTTCTTTGGGCTTTCTTTCCCCTTTCTTTAGGCTTTCTTTGAGCTTTCTTTCCCCTTTCTTTGGGCTTTCTTTCCCCTTTCTTTGGGCTTTCTTTGGGCTTTCTTTCCCCTTTCTTTGGGCTTTCTTTGGGCTTTCTTTCCCCTTTCTTTGGGCTTTCTTTGGGCTTTCTTTCCCCTTTCTTTGGGCTTTCTATCCCCTTTCTTTGGGCTTTCTTTCCCCTTTATTTGGGCTTTCTTTGGGCTTTCTTTCCCCTTTCTTTGGGCTTTCTTTCCCCTTTTTTTGGGCTTTATTTCCCCTTTCTTTGTGCTTTCTTTCCCCTTTCTTTGGGCTTTCTTTGGGCTTTCTTTGGGCTTTCTTTGGGCTTTCTTTCCCTTTTCTTTGGGCTTTCTTTCCCCTTTCTTTGGGCTTTCCTTGGGCTTTCTTTCCCCTTTCTTTGGGCTTTCTTTCCCCTTTCTTTGGGCTATCTTTCCCCTTTCTTTGGGCTTTCTTTCGTCTTTCTTTGGGCTTTCTTTCCCTTTTCTTTGGGCTTTCTTTGGGCTTTCTTTGGGCTTTCTTTGGGCTTTCTCTGGGCTTTCTTTCCCCTTTCTTTGGGCTTTCTTTCCCCTTTATTTGGGCTTTCTTTGGGGTTTCTTTCCCCTTTCTTTGGGCTTTCTTTCCCCTTTCTTTGGGTTTCTTTCCCCTTTCTTTGGGCTTTCTTTCCCCTTTCTTTGGGCTTTCTTTCCCCTTTCTTTGGGCTTTCTTTCCCCTTTCTTTGGGCTTTCTTTGAGCTTTCTTTCTCCTTTCTTTGGGCTTTCTTTCCCCTTTCTTTGGGCTTTCTTTCTCCTTTCTTCGGGCTTTCTTTCCCCTATCTTTCCCTTTCTTTGGGCTTTCTTTGGGATTTCTTTCCCCTTTCTTTGGGCTTTCTTTGGGCTTTCTTTGGGCTTTCTTTGGGCTTTCTTTCCCCTTTCTTTGGGCTTTCTTTGGGCTTTCTTTCCCCTTTCTTTGGGCTTTCTTTCCCCTTTCTTTCCCCTTTCTTTGGGGTTTCTTTGGGCTTTCTTTCCCCTTTCTTTGGGCTTTCTTTGGGCTTTCTTTCGGCTTTCTTTCCCCTTTCTTTCCACTTTCTTTGGGCTTTCTTTTGGATTTCTTTGGGCTTTCTTTCCCCCTTCTTTGGGCTTTCTTTCCCCCTTCCTTGGGGTTTCTATCTCCTTTCTTTGGGCTTTCTTTCCTCTTTCTGTGGGCTTTCTTTGGGCTTTCTTTGGGCTTTCTTTCCCCTTTCTTTGTGCTTTCCTTGGGCTTTCTTTGGGCTTTCTTTGGGCTTTCTTTCCCCTTTCTTTGGGCTTTCTTTGGGCTTTCTTTGGGCTTTCTTTCCCCTTTCTTTGGGCTTTCTTTCCCCTTTCTTCGGGCTTTCTTTCCCTTTCTTTGGGCTTTCTTTGGGCTGTCATTCCCCTTTCTTTGGGCTTTCTTTCCCCTTTCTTTGGGCTTTCTTTGGGCTTTCTTTCCTCTTTCTTTGGGCTTTGTTTCCCCTTTCTTTGGGCTTTCTTTGGGCTTTCTTTCCCCTTTCTTTGGGCTTTCTTTCCCCTCTCTTTTGGCTTTCTTTGGGCTTTCTTTCCCCTTTCTTTGGGCTTTGTTTCCCCTTTCTTTGGGCTTTCTTTAGGCTTTCTTTCCGCTTTCTTTTGGCTTTCTTTGGGCTTTCTTTCCCTTTTCTTTGGGCTTTCTTTCCCCTTTCTTTGGGCTTTCTTTGGGCTTTCTTTCCCCTTTCTTTGGTCTTTCTTTCCCCTTTCTTTGGGCTGTCTTTCCCCTTTCTTTGGGCTTTCTTTCCCATTTCTTTGGGCTTTCTTTCCCTTTTCTTTGGGCTTTCTTTGGGCTTTCTTTGGGCTTTCTTTGGGCTCTCTCTGGGCTTTTTTCCCCTTTCTTTGGGCTTTCTTTGGGCTTTCTTTCCCCTTTCTTTGGGCTTCCTTTGGGCTTTCTTTGGGCTTTCTTTCCCCTTTCTTTGGGCTTTCTTTCCCCTTTCTTTGGGCATTCTTTCCCCTTTCTTTGGTCTTTCTTTCCCCTTTCTTTGGGCTTTCTTTCCCCTTTCTTTCCCCTTTCTTTGGCCTTTCTTTGGGCTCTCTTTCCCCTTTCTTTGGGCTTTCTTTCCCCTTTCTTTGGGCTTTCTTTGGGCTTTCTTTCCCCTTTCTTTGGGCCTTCTTTGGGCTTTCTTTCCCCTTTCTTTGGGCTTTCTTTGGGCTTTCTTTCCCCTTTCTTTGGGCTTTCTATCCCCTTTCTTTGGGCTTTCTTTCCCCTTTCTTTGGGCTTTCTTTGGGCTTTCTTTCCCCTTTCTTTGGGCTTTCTTTCCCCTTTCTTTGGGCTTTCTTTCCCCTTCTTTGTGCTTTCTTTCCCCTTTCTTTGGGCTTTCTTTGGGCTTTCTTTGGGCTTTCTTTGGGCTTTCTTTCCCTTTTCTTTGGGCTTTCTTTCCCCTTTCTTTGGGCTTTCTTTGGGCTTTCTTTCCCCTTTCTTTGGGCTTTCTTTCCCCTTTCTTTGGGCTATCTTTCCCCTTTCTTTGGGCTTTCTTTCGCCTTTCTTTGGGCTTTCTTTCCCTTTTCTTTGGGCTTTCTTTGGGCTTTCTTTGGGCTTTCTTTGGGCTTTCTCTGGGCTTTCTTTCCCCTTTCTTTGGGCTTTCTTTCCCCTTTCTTTGGGCTTTCTTTGGGCTTTCTTTCCCCTTTCTTTGGGCTTTCTTTGAGCTTTCTTTCTCCTTTCTTTGGGCTTTCTTTCCCCTTTCTTTGGGCTTTCTTTCCCCTTTCTTTGGGCTTTCTTTCCCCTTTCTTTGGGCTTTCTTTCCCCTTTCTTTGGTATTTCTTTGCGCTTTCTTTCCCCTTTCTTTGGGCTTTCTTTGGGCTTTCTTTCCCCTTTCTTTGGGCTTTCTTTGGGCTTTCTTTCTACTTTCTTTCCTCTTTCTTTGGGCTTTCTTTCCCCTTTCTTTGGGCTTTCTTTCCCCTTTCTTTGGGCTTTCTTTGGGCTTTCTTTCCCCTTTCTTTTGGCTTTCTTTCCCCTTTCTTTGGGCTTTTTTGGGCTTTCTTTCCCATTTCTTTGCGCTTTCTTTCCCCTTTCTTTGGGCTTTCTTTCCCCTTTCTTTGGGCTTTCTCTCCCCTTTCTTTGGGCTTTCTTTCCCCTTTCTTTGGGCTTTCTTTGTGCTTTCTTTCCCCTTTCTTTGTGCTTTCTTTCCCCTTCCTTTGGGCTTTCTTTGGGCTTTCTTTGGGCTTTCTTTGGGCTTTCTCTGGGCTTTCTTTCCCCTTTCTTTGGGCTTTCTTTCCCCTTTCTTTGGGCTTTCTTTCCCCTTTCTTTGGGCTTTCTTTCCCCTTTCTTTGGGCTTTCTTTCCCCTTTCTTTGGGCTTTCTTTCCCCTTTCTTTGGGCTTTCTTTGGGCTTTCTTTGGGCTTTCTTTCCCCTTTCTTTGGGCTTTCTTTCCCCTTTCTTTGGGCTTTCTTTGAGCTTTCTTTCCCCTTTCTTTGAGCTTTCTTTCCCCTTTCTTTGGGCTTTCTTTGGGCTTTCTTTCTCCTTTCTTTGGGCTTTCTTTCCCCTTTCTTTGGGCTTTTTTTTTGCGCTTTCTTTCCCCTTTCTTTGGGCTTTCTTTCCCCTTTCTTTCCCCTTTCTTTGGGCTTTCTTTGGGCTTTCTTTCCCCTTTCTTTGAGCTTTCTTTCCCCTTTCTTTGGGCTTTCTTTGGGCTTTCTTTCTCCTTTCTTTAGGCTTTCTTTCCCCTTTCTTTGGGCTTTCTTTGGGCTTTCTTTGGGCTTTCTTTGGGCTTTCTTTCCCCTTTCTTTGGGCTTTCTTTGGGCTTTCTTTGGGCTTTCTTTGGGCTTTCTTTCCCCTTCCTTTGGGCTTTCTTTGGGCTTTCTTTCCCCTTTCTTTGGGCTTTCTTTGGGCTTTTTCTCCCCTTTCTTTGGGCTTTCTTTGGGCTCTCTTTCCCCTTTCTTTGGGCTTTCTATCCCGTTTCTTTGGGCTTTCTTTCCCCTTTATTTGGGCTTTCTTTCCCCTTTCTTTGGGCTTTCTTTCCCCTTTCTTTGGTATTTCTTTGCGCTTTCTTTCCCCTTTCTTTGGGCTTTCTTTGGGCTTTCTTTCCCCTTTCTTTGGGCTTTCTTTGGGCTTTCTTTCTACTTTCTTTCCCCTTTCTTTGGGGTTTCTTTCCCCTTTCTTTGGGCTTTCTTTCCCCTTTCTTTGGGCTTTCTTTGGGCTTTCTTTCCCCTTTCTTTTGGCTTTCTTTCCCCTTTCTTTGGGCTTTTTTGGGCTTTCTTTCCCATTTCTTTGCGCTTTCTTTCCCCTTTCTTTGGGCTTTCTTTCCCCTTTCTTTGGGCTTTCTCTCCCCTTTCTTTGGGCTTTCTTTCCCCTTTCTTTGGGCTTTCTTTGTGCTTTAATTCCCCTTTCTTTGTGCTTTCTTTCCCCTTTCTTTGGGCTTTCTTTGGGCTTTCTTTGGGCTTTCTCTGGGCTTTCTTTCCCCTTTCTTTGGGCTTTCTTTCCCCTTTCTTTGGGCTTTCTTTCCCCTTTCTTTGGGCTTTCTTTCCCCTTTCTTTGGGCTTTCTTTCCCCTTTCTTTGGGCTTTCTTTCCCCTTTCTTTGGGCTTTCTTTCCCTTTTCTTTGGGCTTTCTTTGGGCTTTCTTTGGGCTTTCTTTCGGCTCTCTCTGGGCTTTCTTTCCCCTTTCTTTGGGCTTTCTTTCCCCTTTCTTTGGGCTTTCTTTGGGCTTTCTTTGGGCTTTCTTTCCCCTTTCTTTGGGCTTTCTTTCCCCTTTCTTTGGGCTTTCTTTGAGCTTTCTTTCCCCTTTCTTTGAGCTTTCTTTCCCCTTTCTTTGGGCTTTCTTTGGGCTTTCTTTCTCCTTTCTTTGGGCTTTCTTTCCCCTTTCTTTGGGCTTTTTTTTTGCGCTTTCTTTCCCCTTTCTTTGGGCTTTCTTTCCCCTTTCTTTCCCCTTTCTTTGGGCTTTCTTTGGGCTTTCTTTCCCCTTTCTTTGAGCTTTCTTTCCCCTTTCTTTGGGCTTTCTTTGGGCTTTCTTTCTCCTTTCTTTAGGCTTTCTTTCCCCTTTCTTTGGGCTTTCTTTGGGCTTTCTTTGGGCTTTCTTTCCCCTTTCTTTGGGCTTTCTTTGGGCTTTCTTTGGGCTTTCTTTGGGCTTTCTTTGGGCTTTCTTTCCCCTTCCTTTGGGCTTTCTTTGGGCTTTCTTTCCCCTTTCTTTGGGCTTTCTTTGGGCTTTTTCTCCCCTTTCTTTGGGCTTTCTTTGGGCTCTCTTTCCCCTTTCTTTGGGCTTTCTATCCCGTTTCTTTGGGCTTTCTTTCCCCTTTATTTGGGCTTTCTTTCCCCTTTCTTTGGGCTTTCTTTCCACTTTCTTTGGGCTTTCTTTCCCCTTTCTTTGGGCTTTGTTTCCCCTTTCTTTGGGCTTTCTTTCCCCTTTCTTTGGGCTTTCTTTGCGCTTTCTTTCCCCTTTCTTTGGGCTTTCTTTGGGCTTTCTTTCCCCTTCCTTTGGGCTTTCTTTGGGCTTTCTTTCCCCTTTCTTTGGGCTTTCTTTGGGCTTTTTCTCCCCTTTCTTTGGGCTTTCTTTGGGCTCTCTTTCCCCTTTCTTTGGGCTTTCTATCCCGTTTCTTTGGGCTTTCTTTCCCCTTTATTTGGGCTTTCTTTCCCCTTTCTTTGGGCTTTCTTTCCCCTTTCTTTGGTATTTCTTTGCGCTTTCTTTCCCCTTTCTTTGGGCTTTCTTTGGGCTTTCTTTCCCCTTTCTTTGGGCTTTCTTTGGGCTTTCTTTCTACTTTCTTTCCCCTTTCTTTGGGGTTTCTTTCCCCTTTCTTTGGGCTTTCTTTCCCCTTTCTTTGGGCTTTCTTTGGGCTTTCTTTCCCCTTTCTTTTGGCTTTCTTTCCCCTTTCTTTGGGGTTTTTTGGGCTTTCTTTCTCATTTCTTTGCGCTTTCTTTCCCCTTTCTTTGGGCTTTCTTTCCCCTTTCTTTGGGCTTTCTCTCCCCTTTCTTTGGGCTTTCTTTCCCCTTTCTTTGGGCTTTCTTTGTGCTTTAATTCCCCTTTCTTTGTGCTTTCTTTCCCCTTTCTTTGGGCTTTCTTTGGGCTTTCTTTGGGCTTTCTTTGGGCTTTCTCTGGGCTTTCTTTCCCCTTTCTTTGGGCTTTCTTTCCCCTTTCTTTGGGCTTTCTTTCCCCTTTCTTTGGGCTTTCTTTCCCCTTTCTTTGGGCTTTCTTTCCCCTTTCTTTGGGCTTTCTTTCCCCTTTCTTTGGGCTTTCTTTCCCTTTTCTTTGGGCTTTCTTTGGGCTTTCTTTGGGCTTTCTTTCGGCTCTCTCTGGGCTTTCTTTCCCCTTTCTTTGGGCTTTCTTTCCCCTTTCTTTGGGCTTTCTTTGGGCTTTCTTTGGGCTTTCTTTCCCCTTTCTTTGGGCTTTCTTTCCCCTTTCTTTGGGCTTTCTTTGAGCTTTCTTTCCCCTTTCTTTGAGCTTTCTTTCCCCTTTCTTTGGGCTTTCTTTGGGCTTTCTTTCTCCTTTCTTTGGGCTTTCTTTCCCCTTTCTTTGGGCTTTTTTTTTGCGCTTTCTTTCCCCTTTCTTTGGGCTTTCTTTCCCCTTTCTTTCCCCTTTCTTTGGGCTTTCTTTGGGCTTTCTTTCCCCTTTCTTTGAGCTTTCTTTCCCCTTTCTTTGGGCTTTCTTTGGGCTTTCTTTCTCCTTTCTTTAGGCTTTCTTTCCCCTTTCTTTGGGCTTTCTTTGGGCTTTCTTTGGGCTTTCTTTGGGCTTTCTTTCCCCTTTCTTTGGGCTTTCTTTGGGCTTTCTTTGGGCTTTCTTTGGGCTTTCTTTCCCCTTCCTTTGGGCTTTCTTTGGGCTTTCTTTCCCCTTTCTTTGGGCTTTCTTTGGGCTTTTTCTCCCCTTTCTTTGGGCTTTCTTTGGGCTCTCTTTCCCCTTTCTTTGGGCTTTCTATCCCGTTTCTTTGGGCTTTCTTTCCCCTTTATTTGGGCTTTCTTTCCCCTTTCTTTGGGCTTTCTTTCCCCTTTCTTTGGTATTTCTTTGCGCTTTCTTTCCCCTTTCTTTGGGCTTTCTTTGGGCTTTCTTTCCCCTTTCTTTGGGCTTTCTTTGGGCTTTCTTTCTACTTTCTTTCCCCTTTCTTTGGGGTTTCTTTCCCCTTTCTTTGGGCTTTCTTTCCCCTTTCTTTGGGCTTTCTTTGGGCTTTCTTTCCCCTTTCTTTTGGCTTTCTTTCCCCTTTCTTTGGGCTTTTTTGGGCTTTCTTTCCCATTTCTTTGCGCTTTCTTTCCCCTTTCTTTGGGCTTTCTTTCCCCTTTCTTTGGGCTTTCTCTCCCCTTTCTTTGGGCTTTCTTTCCCCTTTCTTTGGGCTTTCTTTGTGCTTTAATTCCCCTTTCTTTGTGCTTTCTTTCCCCTTTCTTTGGGCTTTCTTTGGGCTTTCTTTGGGCTTTCTTTGGGCTTTCTCTGGGCTTTCTTTCCCCTTTCTTTGGGCTTTCTTTCCCCTTTCTTTGGGCTTTCTTTCCCCTTTCTTTGGGCTTTCTTTCCCCTTTCTTTGGGCTTTCTTTCCCCTTTCTTTGGGCTTTCTTTCCCCTTTCTTTGGGCTTTCTTTCCCTTTTCTTTGGGCTTTCTTTGGGCTTTCTTTGGGCTTTCTTTCGGCTCTCTCTGGGCTTTCTTTCCCCTTTCTTTGGGCTTTCTTTCCCCTTTCTTTGGGCTTTCTTTGGGCTTTCTTTCTCCTTTCTTTAGGCTTTCTTTCCCCTTTCTTTGGGCTTTCTTTGGGCTTTCTTTGGGCTTTCTTTCCCCTTTCTTTGGGCTTTCTTTGGGCTTTCTTTGGGCTTTCTTTGGGCTTTCTTTGGGCTTTCTTTCCCCTTCCTTTGGGCTTTCTTTGGGCTTTCTTTCCCCTTTCTTTGGGTTTTCTTTGGGCTTTTTCTCCCCTTTCTTTGGGCTTTCTTTGGGCTCTCTTTCCCCTTTCTTTGGGCTTTCTATCCCGTTTCTTTGGGCTTTCTTTCCCCTTTATTTGGGCTTTCTTTCCCCTTTCTTTGGGCTTTCTTTCCACTTTCTTTGGGCTTTCTTTCCCCTTTCTTTGGGCTTTGTTTCCCCTTTCTTTGGGCTTTCTTTCCCCTTTCTTTGGGCTTTCTTTGCGCTTTCTTTCCCCTTTCTTTGGGCTTTCTTTGGGCTTTCTTTGGGCTTTCTTTGGGCTTTCTCTGGGCTTTCTTTCCCCTTTCTTTGGGCTTTCTTTCCCCTTTCTTTGGGCTTTCTTTGGGCTTTCTTTCCCCTTTCTTTGGGTTTTCTTTCCCCTTTCTTTGGGCTGTCTTTCCCCTTTGTTTGGGCTTTCTTTCCCCTTTCTTTGGGCTTTCTTTCCCTTTTCTTTGGGCTTTCTTTGGGCTTTCTTTGGGCTTTCTTTGGGCTTTCTTTGGGCATTCTTTCCCCTTTTTTTGGGCTTTCTTTCCCCTTTCTTTGGGCTTTCTTTGGGCTTTCCTTCCCCTTTCTTTGGGCTTTCTTTCCCCTTTCTTTGGGCTTTCTTTCCCCTTTCTTTGGGCTTTCTTCCCCCTTTCTTTGGGCTTTCTTTCCCCTTTCTTTCGGCTTTCTTTGGGCTTTCTTTGGGCTTTCTCTGGGCTTTCTTTCCCCTTTCTTTGGGCTTTCTTTCCCCTTTCTTTGGGCTTTCTTTCCCCTTTCTTTGGGCTTTCTTTCCCCTTTCTTTGGGCTTTCTTTCCACTTTATTTGGGCTTTCTTTCCCCTTTCTTTGGGCTTTCTTTCCCATTTCTTTGGGCTTTCTTTCCCGTTTCTTTGGGCTTTCTTTTGGCTGTCTTTCCCGTTTCTTTGGGCTTTCTTTCCCCTTTGTTTGGGCTTTCTTTCCCCTTTCTTTGGGCTTTCTTTCCCCTTTCTTTGGGCTTTCTTCCCCCTTTCTTTGGGCTTTCTTTCCCCTTTCTTTCGGCTTTCTTTGGGCTTTCTTTGGGCTTTCTCTGGGCTTTCTTTCCCCTTTCTTTGGGCTTTCTTTCCCCTTTCTTTGGGCTTTCTTTCCCCTTTCTTTGGGCTTTCTTTCCCCTTTCTTTGGGCTTTCTTTCCCCTTTCTTTGGGCTTTCTTTCCCCTTTCTTTGGGCTTTGTTTCCCCTTTCTTTGGGCTTTCTTTCCCCTTTCTTTGGGCTTTCTTTGAGCTTTCTTTCCCCTTTCTTTGGGCTTTCTTTGGGCTTTCTTTCCGCTTTCTTTGGGCTTTCTTTGGGCTTTTTTCCCTTTTCTTTGGGCTTTCTTTGGGCTTTCTTTCTCCTTTCTTTGGGCTTTCTTTCCCATTTCATTGGGTTTTCTTTCCCATTTCTTTGGGCTGTCTTTCCCCTTTCTTTGGGCTTTCTTTCCCCTTTCTTTGGGCTTTCTTTCCCTTTTCTTTGGGCTTTCTTTGGGCTTTCTTTGGGCTTTCTCTGGGCTTTCTTTCCCCTTTCTTTGGGCTTTCTTTCCCCTTTCTTTGGGCTTTCTTTGGGCTTTCTCTCCCCTTTCTTTGGGGTTTCTTTGGGCTTTCTTTCCCCTTTCTTTGGGGTTTCTTTGGGCTTTCTTTCCCCTTTCTTTGGGCTTTCTTTGGGCTTTCTTTCCACTTTCTTTCCCCTTTCTTTGGGCTTTGTATCCCCTTTCTTTGGGCTTTCTTTCCCCTTTCTTTGGGCTTTCTTTGGGATTTCTTTCCCCTTTCTTTGGGCTTTCTTTCCCCTTTCTTTCCCCTTTCTTTGGGCTTTCTTTGGGCTTTCTTTACCCCTTCTTTGGGCTTTCTTTGGGCTTTCTTTCCCCTTTCTTTGGGCTTTCTTTCCCCTTTCTTTCCCCTTTCTTTGGGCTTTCTTTGGGCTTTCTTTGGGCTTTCTTTGGGCTTTCTTTGGGCTTTCTTTGGGCTTTCTTTCCCTTTTCTTTGGGCTTTCTTTCCCCTTTCTTTGGGCTGTCTTTCCCCTTTCTTTGGGCTTTCTTTCCCCTTTCTTGGGCTTTTTTTGCGCTTTCTTTCCCCTTTCTTCGGGCTTTCTTTCCCCTTTCTTTCCCCTTTCTTTGGGCTTTCTTTGGGCTTTCTTTCCCCTTTCTTTGGGCTTTCTTTCCCCTTTCTTTGGGCTTTCTTTGGGCTTTCTTTGGGCTTTCTTTCCCCTTTCTTTGGGCTTTCTTTCCCCTTTCTTTGGGCTTTCTTTCCCCTTTCTTTGGGCTTTCTTTCCCTTTTCTTTGGGCTTTCTTTGGGCTTTCTTTGGGCTTTCTTTCGGCTCTCTCTGGGCTTTCTTTCCCCTTTCTTTGGGCTTTCTTTCCCCTTTCTTTGGGCTTTCTTTGGGCTTTCTTTGGGCTTTCTTTCCCCTTTCTTTGGGCTTTCTTTCCCCTTTCTTTGGGCTTTCTTTGAGCTTTCTTTCCCCTTTCTTTGAGCTTTCTTTCCCCTTTCTTTGGGCTTTCTTTGGGCTTTCTTTCCCCTTTCTTTGGGCTTTCTTTCCCCTTTCTTTGGGCTTTCTTTGCGCTTTCTTTCCCCTTTCTTTGGGCTTTCTTTGGGCTTTCTTTGGGCTTTCTTTCCGCTTTCTTTGGGCTTTCTTTGGGCTTTCTTTCCCCTTTCTTTGGGCTTTCTTTCCCCTTTCTTTGGGCTTTTTTTGCGCTTTCTTTCCCCTTTCTTCGGGCTTTCTTTCCCCTTTCTTTCCCCTTTCTTTGGGCTTTCTTTGGGCTTTCTTTCCCCTTTCTTTGGGCTTTCTTTCCCCTTTCTTTGGGCTTTCTTTGGGCTTTCTTTGGGCTTTCTTTCCCCTTTCTTTGGGCTTTCTTTCCCCTTTCTTTGGGCTTTCTTTCCCCTTTCTTTTGGCTTTCTTTCCCCTTTCTTTGGGCTTTCTTTCCCTTTTCTTTGGGCTTTCTTTGGGCTTTCTTTGGGCTTTCTTTCGGCTCTCTCTGGGCTTTCTTTCCCCTTTCTTTGGGCTTTCTTTCCACTTTCTTTGGGCTTTCTTTGGGCTTTCTTTGGGCTTTCTTTCCCCTTTCTTTGGGCTTTCTTTCCCCTTTCTTTGGGCTTTCTTTGAGCTTTCTTTCCCATTTCTTTGAGCTTTCTTTCCCCTTTCTTTGGGCTTTCTTTGGGCTTTCTTTCTCCTTCTTTGGGCTTTCTTTCCCCTTTCTTTGGGCTTTTTTTTGCGCTTTCTTTCCCCTTTCTCTGGGCTTTCTTTCCCCTTTCTTTCCCCTTTCTTTGGGCTTTCTTTGGGCTTTCTTTCCCCTTTCTTTGAGCTTTCTTTCCCCTTTCTTTGGGCTTTCTTTGGGCTTTCTTTCCCCTTTCTTTGGGCTTTCTTTCCCCTTTCTTTGGGCTTTCTTTGGGCTTTCTTTGGGCTTTCTTTGGGCTTTCTTTCCCCTTTCTTTGGGCTTTCTTTGGGCTTTCTTTGGGCTTTCTTTGGGCTTTCTTTCCCCTTCCTTTAGGCTTTCTTTGGGCTTTCTTTCCC
Source organism: Columba livia (assembly GCF_036013475.1). Taxonomy (NCBI): domain Eukaryota; kingdom Metazoa; phylum Chordata; class Aves; order Columbiformes; family Columbidae; genus Columba; species Columba livia. The sequence continues at coordinate 27,666 of NW_027043748.1, forward strand.
CTTTCTTTGGGCTTTCTTTGGGCTTTTTCTCCCCTTTCTTTGGGCTTTCTTTGGGCTCTCTTTCCCCTTTCTTTGGGCTTTCTATCCCGTTTCTTTGGGCTTTCTTTCCCCTTTATTTGGGCTTTCTTTCCCCTTTCTTTGAGCTTTCTTTCCACTTTCTTTGGGCTTTCTTTCCCCTTTCTTTGGGCTTTGTTTCCCCTTTCTTTGGGCTTTCTTTCCCCTTTCTTTGGGCTTTCTTTGCGCTTTCTTTCCCCTTTCTTTGGGCTTTCTTTGGGCTTTCTTTGGGCGTTCTTTCCGCTTTCTTTGGGCTTTCTTTGGGCTTTCTTTCCCTTTTCTTTGGGTTTTCTTTCCTCTTTCTTTGGGCTTTCTTTGGGCTTTCTTTCCCCTTTCTTTGGGTTTTCTTTCCCCTTTCTTTGGGCTGTCTTTCCCCTTTGTTTGGGCTTTCTTTCCCCTTTCTTTGGGCTTTCTTTCCCTTTTCTTTGGGCTTTCTTTGGGCTTTCTTTGGGCTTTCTTTGGGCTTTCTTTGGGCATTCTTTCCCCTTTTTTTGGGCTTTCTTTCCCCTTTCTTTGGGCTTTCTTTGGGCTTTCCTTCCCCTTTCTTTGGGCTTTCTTTCCCCTTTCTTTGGGCTTTCTTCCCCCTTTCTTTGGACTTTCTTTCCCCTTTCTTTCGGCTTTCTTTGGGCTTTCTTTGGGCTTTCTCTGGGCTTTCTTTCCCCTTTCTTTGGGCTTTCTTTCCCCTTTCTTTGGGCTTTCTTTGGGCTTTCTTTCCCCTTTCTTTGGGCTTTCTTTCCCCTTTCTTTGGGCTTTCTTTCCACTTTATTTGGGCTTTCTTTCCCCTTTCTTTGGGCTTTCTTTCCCATTTCTTTGGGCTTTATTTCCCCTTTCTTTGGGCTTTCTTTCCCGTTTCTTTGGGCTTTCTTTGGGCTGTCTTTCCCGTTTCTTTGGGCTTTCTTTCCCCTTTCTTTGGGCTTTCTTTCCCCTTTCTTTGGGCTTTCTTTCCTCTTTCTTTGGGCTTTCTTTCCCCTTTCTTTGGGCTTTCTTTCCCTTTTCTTTGGGCTTTCTTTGGGCTTTCTTTGGGCTTTCTTTCGGCTCTCTCTGGGCTTTCTTTCCCCTTTCTTTGGGCTTTCTTTCCCCTTTCTTTGGGCTTTGTTTCCCCTTTCTTTGGGCTTTCTTTCCCCTTTCTTTGGGCTTTCTTTGAGCTTTCTTTCCCCTTTCTTTAGGCTTTCTTTGGGCTTTCTTTCCGCTTTCTTTGGGCTTTCTTTGGGCTTTTTTTGGGCTTTCTTTCCCTTTTCTTTGGGCTTTCTTTGGGCTTTCTTTCTCCTTTCTTTGGGCTTTCTTTCCCATTTCATTGGGTTTTCTTTCCCCTTTCTTTGGGCTGTCTTTCCCCTTTCTTTGGGCTTTCTTTCCCCTTTCTTTGGGCTTTCTTTCCCCTTTCTTTGGGCTTTCTTTGGGCTTTCTTTCCCCTTTCTTTGGGCTTTCTTTCCCCTTTCTTTGGGCTTTCTTTCCCTGTTCTTTGGGCTTTCTCTCCCCTTTCTTTGGGGTTTCTTTGGGCATTCTTTCCCCTTTCTTTGGGGTTTCTTTGGGCTTTCTTTCCCCTTTCTTTGGGCTTTCTTTGGTCTTTCTTTCCACTTTCTTTCCCCTTTCTTTGGGCTTTGTATCCCCTTTCTTTGGGCTTTCTTTCCCCTTTCTTTGGGCTTTCTTTGGGCTTTCTTTCCCCTTTCTTTGGGCTTTCTTTCCCCTTTCTTTCCCCTTTCTTTGGGCTTTCTTTGGGCTTTCTTTACCCCTTCTTTGGGCTTTCTTTGGGCTTTCTTTCCCCTTTCTTTGGGCTTTCTTTCCCCTTTCTTTCCCCTTTCTTTGGGCTTTCTTTGGGCTTTCTTTGGGCTTTCTTTGGGCTTTCTTTGGGCTTTCTTTGGGCTTTCTTTGGGCTTTCTTTCCCTTTTCTTTGGGCTTTCTTCCCCTTTCTTTGGGCTGTCTTTCCCCTTTCTTTGGGCTTTTTTTGCGCTTTCTTTCCCCTTTCTTCGGGCTTTCTTTCCCCTTTCTTTCCCCTTTCTTTGGGCTTTCTTTGGGCTTTCTTTCCCCTTTCTTTGGGCTTTCTTTCCCCTTTCTTTGGGCTTTCTTTGGGCTTTCTTTGGGCTTTCTTTCCCCTTTCTTTGGGCTTTCTTTCCCCTTTCTTTGGGCTTTCTTTCCCCTTTCTTTGGGCTTTCTTTCCCCTTTCTTTGGGCTTTCTTTCCCTTTTCTTTGGGCTTTCTTTGGGCTTTCTTTGGGCTTTCTTTGGGCTTTCTTTCGGCTCTCTCTGGGCTTTCTTTCCCCTTTCTTTGGGCTTTCTTTCCCCTTTCTTTGGGCTTTCTTTGGGCTTTCTTTGGGCTTTCTTTCCCCTTTCTTTGGGCTTTCTTTCCCCTTTCTTTGGGCTTTCTTTGAGCTTTCTTTCCCCTTTCTTTGAGCTTTCTTTCCCCTTTCTTTGGGCTTTCTTTCCCCTTTCTTTGGGCTTTCTTTCCCCTTTCTCTGGGCTTTTTTTGCGCTTTCTTTCCCCTTTCTTTGGGCTTTCTTTCCCCTTTCTTTCCCCTTTCTTTGGCCTTCCTTTGGGCTTTCTTTCCCCTTTCTTTGGGCTTTCTTTCCCCTTTCTTTGGGCTTTCTTTGGGCTTTCTTTGGGCTTTCTTTCCCTTTTCTTTCCCCTTTCTTTGGGCTTTCTTTGGGCTTTCTTTCCCCTTTCTTTGGGCTTTCTTTGGGCTTTCTTTCCCCATTCTTTGGGCTTTCTTTCCCCTTTCTTTGGGGTTTCTTTGGGCTTTCTTTGGGCTTTCTTTGGGCTTTCTTTCCCCTTTCTTTGGGCTTTCTTTGGGCTTTCTTTGGGCTTTCTTTGGGCTTTCATTCCCCTTTCTTTGGGCTTTCTTTGGGCTTTCTTTCCCATTTCTTTGGGCTTTCTTTGGGCTTTTTTTCCCCTTTCTTTGGGCTTTCTTTGGGCTCTCTTTCCCCTTTCTTTGGAATTTCTATCCCCTTTCTTTGGGCTTTCTTTCCCCTTTCTTTGGGTTTCTTTGGGCTTTCTTTCCCCTTTCTTTGGGCTTTCTTTCCCCTTTCTTTGGGCTTTCTTTCCCCTTTCTTTGGGCTTTGTTTCCCCTTTCTTTGGGCTTTCTTTCCCCTTTCTTGGGGCTTTCTTTGCGCTTTCTTTCCCCTTTCTTTGGGCTTTCTTTGTGCTTTCTTTGGGCTTTCTTTCCGCTTTCTTTGGGCTTTCTTTGGGCTTTCTTTCCCTTTTCTTTGGGTTTTCTTTCCCCTTTCTTTGGGCTTTCTTTGGACTTTCTTTCCCCTTTCTTTGGGTTTTCTTTCCCCTTTCTTTGGGCTGTCTTTCCCCTTTCTTTGGGCTTTCTTTCCCCTTTCTTTGGGCTTTCTTTCCCTTTTCTTTGGGCTTTCTTTGGGCTTTCTTTGGGCTTTCTTTCCCCTTTTTTTGGGCTTTCTTTCCCCTTTCTTTGGGCTTTCTTTGGGCTTTCTTTCCCCTTTCTTTGGGCTTTCTTTCCCCTTTCTTTGGGCTTTCTTTCCCCTTTCTTTGGGCTTTCTTTCCCCTTTCTTTGGGTTTTCTTTCCCCTTTCTTTGGGCTTTCTTTGGGCTTTCTTTGCGCTTTCTTTGGGCTTTCTCTGGGCTTTCATTCCCCTTTCTTTGGGCTTTCTTTCCCCTTTCTTTGGGCTTTCTTTGGGCTTTCTTTCCCCTTTCTTTGGGCTTTCTTTCCCCTTTCTTTGGGCTTTCTTTCCCCTTTCTTTGGGCTTTCTTTCCCCTTTCTTTGGGCTTTCTTTCCCATTTCTTTGGGCTTTATTTCCCCTTTCTTTGGGCTTTCTTTGGGCTTTCTTTCCCCTTTCTTTGGGCTTTGTTTCCCCTTTCTTTGGGCTTTCTTTCCCCTTTCTTTGGGCTTTCTTTCCCCTTTCTTTGGGCTTTCTTTCTACTTTCTTTGGGCTTTCTCTGGGCTTTCTTTCCCCTTTCTTTGGGCTTTCTTTCCCCTTTCTTTGGGCTTTCTTTGGGCTTTCTTTGGGCTTTCTTTCCCCTTTCTTTGGGCTTTCTTTGGGCTTTCTTTCCCCTTTCTTTGGGCTTTCTTTCCCCTTTCTTTCCCCTTTCTTTGGGGTTTCTTTGGGCTTTCTTTCCCCTTTCTTTGGGCTTTCTTTGGGCTTTCTTTGGGCTTTCTTTCCCCTTTTTTTGGGCTTTCTTTTGGATTTCTTTGGGCTTTCTTTCCCCTTTCTTTGGGCTTTCTTTCCCCCTTCTTTGGGGTTTCTTTCTCCTTTCTTTGGGCTTTCTTTCCTCTTTCTGTGGGCTTTCTTTGGGCTTTCTTTGTGCTTTCTTTCCCCTTTCTTTGGGCTTTCTTTGGGCTTCCTTTGGGCTTTCCTTGGGCTTTCTTTGGGCTTTCTTTGGGCTTTCTTTCCCCTTTCTTTGGGCTTTCTTCTTTGGGCTTTCTTTCCCCTTTCTTTGGGCTTTCTTTCCCCTTTCTTTGGGCTTTCTTTCCCCTTTCTTTGGGCTTTCTTTGGGCTGTCATTCCCCTTTCTTTGGGCTTTCTTTCCCCTTTCTTTGGGCTTTCTTTGGGCTTTCTTTCCCCTTTCTTTGGGCTTTGTTTCCCCTTTCTTTGGGCTTTCTTTGGGCTTTCTTTCCCCTTTCTTTGGGCTTTCTTTCCCCTTTCTTTGGGCTTTCTTTGGGCTTTCTTTCCCCTTTCTTTGGGCTTTGTTTCCCCTTTCTTTGGGCTTTCTTTCCCCTTTCTTTCCCCTTTCTTTGGGCTTTCTTTGGGCTTTCTTTCCCCTTTCTTTGGGCTTTCTTTGGGCTTTCTTTCCCCTTTCTTTGGGCTTTCTTTGGTCTTTCTTTCCCCTTTCTTTGGGCTTTCTTTCCCCTTTCTTTGGGCTTTCTTTGGGCTTTCTTTGGGCTTTCTTTCCCCTTTCTTTGGGCTTTCTTTGGGCTTTGTTTGGGCTTTCTTTGGGCTTTCATTCCCCTTTCTTTGGGCTGTCTTTGGGCTTTCTTTCCCCTTTCTTTGGGCTTTCTTTGGGCTTTCTTTCCCCTTTCTTTGGGCTTTCTTTGGTCTTTCTTTCCCCTTTCTTTGGGCTTTCTTTCCCCTTTCTTTGGGATTTCTTTGGGCTTTCTTTGGGCTTTCTTTCCCCTTTCTTTGGGCTTTCTTTGGGCTTTGTTTGGGCTTTCTTTGGGCTTTGTTTGGGCTTTCTTTGGGCTTTCTTTCCCTTTTCTTTGGGCTTTCTTTGGGCTTTCTTTCTCCTTTCTTTGGGCTTTCTTTCCCATTTCATTGGGTTTTCTTTCCCCTTTCTTTGGGGTGTCTTTCCCCTTTCTTTGGGCTTTCTTTCCCCTTTCTTTGGGCTTTCTTTCCCTTTTCTTTGGGCTTTCTTTGGGCTTTCTTTGGGCTTTCTCTGGGCTTTCTTTCCCCTTTCTTTGGGCTTTCTTTCCCCTTTCTTTGGGCTTTCTTTGGGCTTTCTTTCCCCTTTCTTTGGGCTTTCTTTCCCCTTTCTTTGGGCTTTCTTTCCCTGTTCTTTGGGCTTTCTCTCCCCTTTCTTTGGGGTTTCTTTGGGCTTTCTTTCCCCTTTCTTTGGGGTTTCTTTGGGCTTTCTTTCCCCTTTCTTTGGGCTTTCTTTGGGCTTTCTTTCCACTTTCTTTCCCCTTTCTTTGGGCTTTGTATCCCCTTTCTTTGGGCTTTCTTTCCCCTTTCTTTGGGCTTTCTTTGGGCTTTCTTTCCCCTTTCTTTGGGCTTTCTTTCCCCTTTCTTTCCCCTTTCTTTGGGCTTTCTTTGGGCTTTCTTTACCCCTTCTTTGGGCTTTCTTTGGGCTTTCTTTCCCCTTTCTTTGGGCTTTCTTTCCCCTTTCTTTCCCCTTTCTTTGGGCTTTCTTTGGGCTTTCTTTGGTCTTTCTTTGGGCTTTCTTTGGGCTTTCTTTGGGCTTTCTTTCCCTTTTCTTTGGGCTTTCTTTCCCCTTTCTTTGGGCTGTCTTTCCCCTTTCTTTGGGCTTTCTTTCCCCTTTCTTTGGGCTTTTTTTGCGCTTTCTTTCCCCTTTCTTCGGGCTTTCTTTCCCCTTTCTTTCCCCTTTCTTTGGGCTTTCTTTGGGCTTTCTTTCCCCTTTCTTTGGGCTTTCTTTCCCCTTTCTTTGGGCTTTCTTTGGGCTTTCTTTGGGCTTTCTTTCCCCTTTCTTTGGGCTTTCTTTCCCCTTTCTTTGGGCTTTCTTTCCCCTTTCTTTGGGCTTTCTTTCCCCTTTCTTTGGGCTTTCTTTCCCTTTTCTTTGGGCTTTCTTTGGGCTTTCTTTGGGCTTTCTTTCGGCTCTCTCTGGGCTTTCTTTCCCCTTTCTTTGGGCTTTCTTTCCCCTTTCTTTGGGCTTTCTTTGGGCTTTCTTTGGGCTTTCTTTCCCCTTTCTTTGGGCTTTCTTTCCCCTTTCTTTGGGCTTTCTTTGAGCTTTCTTTCCCCTTTCTTTGAGCTTTCTTTCCCCTTTCTTTGGGCTTTCTTTGGGCTTTCTTTCCCCTTTCTTTGGGCTTTCTTTCCCCTTTCTTTGGGCTATTTTTGCGCTTTCTTTCCCCTTTCTTTGGGCTTTCTTTCCCCTTTCTTTCCCCTTTCTTTGGCCTTTCTTTGGGCTTTCTTTCCCCTTTCTTTGGGCTTTCTTTCCCCTTTCTTTGGGCTTTCTTTGGGCTTTCTTTGGGCTTTCTTTCCCTTTTCTTTCCACTTTCTTTGGGCTTTCTTTGGGATTTCTTTCCCCTTTCTTTGGGCTTTCTTTGGGCTTTCTTTCCCCATTCTTTGGGCTTTCTTTCCCCTTTCTTTGGGGTTTCTTTGGGCTTTCTTTGGGCTTTCTTTGGGCTTTCTTTCCCCTTTCTTTGGGCTTTCTTTGGGCTTTCTTTGGGCTTTCTTTGGGCTTTCATTCCCCTTTCTTTGGGCTTTCTTTGGGCTTTCTTTCCCATTTCTTTGGGCTTTCTTTGGGCTTTTTTTCCCCTTTCTTTGGGCTTTCTTTGGGCTCTCTTTCCCCTTTCTTTGGAATTTCTATCCCCTTTCTTTGGGCTTTCTTTCCCCGTTCTTTGGGTTTCTTTGGGCTTTCTTTCCCCTTTCTTTGGGCTTTCTTTCCCCTTTCTTTGGGCTTTCTTTCCCCTTTCTTTGGGCTTTGTTTCCCCTTTCTTTGGGCTTTCTTTCCCCTTTCTTGGGGCTTTCTTTGCGCTTTCTTTCCCCTTTCTTTGGGCTTTCTTTGTGCTTTCTTTGGGCTTTCTTTCCACTTTCTTTGGGCTTTCTTTGGGCTTTCTTTCCCTTTTCTTTGGGTTTTCTTTCCCCTTTCTTTGGGCTTTCTTTGGGCTTTCTTTCCCCTTTCTTTGGGTTTTCTTTCCACTTTCTTTGGGCTGTCTTTCCCCTTTCTTTGGGCTTTCTTTCCCCTTTCTTTGGGCTTTCTTTCCCTTTTCTTTGGGCTTTCTTTGGGCTTTCTGTGGGCTTTCTTTCCCCTTTTTTTGGGCTTTCTTTCCCCTTTCTTTGGGCTTTCTTTGGGCTTTCTTTCCCCTTTCTTTGGGCTTTCTTTCCCCTTTCTTTGGGCTTTCTTTCCCCTTTCTTTGGGCTTTCTTTCCCCTTTCTTTGGGTTTTCTTTCCCATTTCTTTGGGCTTTCTTTGGGCTTTCTTTGGGCTTTCTTTGGGCTTTCTCTGGGCTTTCTTTCCCCTTTCTTTGGGCTTTCTTTCCCCTTTCTTTGGGCTTTCTTTGGGCTTTCTTTCCCCTTTCTTTGGGCTTTCTTTCCCCTTTCTTTGGGCTTTCTTTCCCCTTTCTTTGGGCTTTCTTTCCCCTTTCTTTGGGCTTTCTTTCCCATTTCTTTGGGCTTTATTTCCCCTTTCTTTGGGCTTTCTTTGGGCTTTCTTTCCCCTTTCTTTGGGCTTTGTTTCCCCTTTCTTTGGGCTTTCTTTCCCCTTTCTTTGGGCTTTCTTTCCCCTTTCTTTGGGCTTTCTTTCTACTTTCTTTGGGCTTTCTTTGAGCTTTCTTTCCCCTTTCTTTGGGCTTTCTTTCCCCTTTCTTTGGGCTTTCTTTGGGCTTTCTTTGGGCTTTCTTTCCCCTTTCTTTGGGCTTTCTTTGGGCTTTCTTTCCCCTTTCTTTGGGCTTTCTTTCCCCTTTCTTTCCCCTTTCTTTGGGGTTTCTTTGGGCTTTCTTTCCCCTTTCTTTGGGCTTTCTTTGGGCTTTCTTTCCCCTTTCTTTGGGCTTTCTTTGGTCTTTCTTTCCCCTTTCTTTGGGCTTTCTTTCCCCTTTCTTTGGGCTTTCTTTGGGCTTTCTTTCCCCTTTCTTTGGGCTTTCTATGGGCTTTGTTTGGGCTTTCTTTGGGCTTTCATTCCTCTTTCTTTGGGCTGTCTTTGGGCTTTCTTTCCCCTTTCTTTGGGCTTTCTTTGGGCTCTCTTTCCCATTTCTTTGGGCTTTCTATCCCCTTTCTTTGGGCTTTCTTTCCCCTTTCTTTGGGCTTTCTTTGTGCTTTCTTTCCCCTTTCTTTGGGCTTTCTTTCCCCTTTCTTTGGGCTTTCTTTCCCCTTTCTTTGGGCTTTCTTTCCCATTTCTTTGGGCTTTCTTTCCCCTTTCTTTGGGCTTTCTTTGCGCTTTCTTTCCCCTTTCTTTGGGCTTTCTTTGGGCTTTCTTTGGGCTTTCTTTCCGCTTTCTTTGGGCTTTCTTTGGGCTTTCTTTCCCTTTTCTTTGGGCTTTCTTTCTCCTTTCTTTGGGCTTTCTTTGGGCTTTCTTTCCCCTTTCTTTGGGTTTTCTTTCCCCTTTCTTTGGGCTTTCTTTCCCCTTTCTTTGGGCTTTCTTTCCCCTTTCTTTGGGCTTTCTTTCCCTTTTCTTTGGGCTTTCTTTGGGCTTTCTTTGGGCTTTCTTTGGGCTTTCTTTGGGCTTTCTTTCCCCTTTTTTTGGGCTTTCTTTCCCCTTTCTTTGGGCTTTCTTTGGGCTTTCTTTCCCCTTTCTTTGGGCTTTCTTTCCCCTTTCTTTGGGCTTTCTTTCCCCTTTCCTTGGGCTTTCTTTGGGCTTTCTTTGGGCTTTCTCTGGGCTTTCTTTCCCCTTTCTTTGGGCTTTCTTTCCCATTTCTTTGGGCTTTCTTTGGGCTTTCTTTCCCCTTTCTTTGGGCTTTTTTTCCCCTTTCTTTGGGCTTTCTTTCCCCTTTCTTTGGGCTTTCTTGCCCCTTTCTTTGGGCTTTCTTTCCCCTTTCTTTGGGTTTTCTTTCCCCTTTCTTTGGGCTTTCTTTCCCGTTTCTTTGGGCTTTCTTTGGGCTGTCTTTCCCGTTTCTTTGGGCTTTCTTTCCCCTTTCTTTGGGCTTTCTTTCCCCTTCTTTGGGCTTTCTTTCCCCTTTCTTTGGGCTTTCTTTGGGCTTTCTTTGGGCTTTCTTTCCCCTTTCTTTCCACTTTCTTTGGGCTTTCTTTTGGATTTCCTTGGGCTTTCTTTCCCCTTTCTTTGGACTTTCTTTCCCCCTTTTTTGGGGTTTCTTTCTCCTTTCTTTGGGCTTTCTTTCCTCTTTCTGTGGGCTTTCTTTGGGCTTTCTTTCCCCTTTCTTTGGGCTTTCATTGGGCTTTCTTTGGGCTTTCCTTGGGCTTTCTTTGGGCTTTCTTTGGGCTTTCTTTCCCCTTTCTTTGGGCTTTCTTTGGGCTTTCTTTGGGCTTTCTTTGGGCTTTCTTTCCCCTTTCTTTGCGCTTTCTTTCCCCTTTCTTTGGGCTTTCTTTCCCCTTTCTTTAGGCTTTCTTTGGGCTGTCATTCCCCTTTCTTTGGGCTTTCTTTCCCCTTTCTTTGGGCTTTCTTTGGGCTTTCTTTCCTCTTTCTTTGGGCTTTCTTTCCCCTTTCTTTGGGCTTTCTTTGGCCTTTCTTTCCCCTTTCTTTGGGCTTTGTTTCCCCTTTCTTTGGGCTTTCTTTAGGCTTTCTTTAGGCTTTCTTTGGGCTTTCTTTCCGCTTTCTTTGGGCTTTCTTTGGGCTTTCTTTCCCTTTTCTTTGGGCTTTCTTTCCCCTTTCTTTGGGCTTTCTTTGGGCTTTCTTTCCCCTTTCTTTGGTCTTTCTTTCCCCTTTCTTTGGACTGTCTTTCCCCTTTCTTTGGGCTTTCTTTCCCATTTCTTTGGGCTTTCTTTCCCTTTTCTTTGGGCTTTCTTTGGGCTTTCTTTGGGCTTTCTTTGGGCTCTCTCTGGGCTTTCTTTCCCCTTTCTTTGGGCTTTCTTTCCCCTTTCTTTGGGCTTTCTTTGGGCTTTCTTTCCCCTTTCTTTGGGCTTTCTTTCCCCTTTCTTTGGGCTTTCTTTCCCCTTTCTTTGGGCATTCTTTCCCCTTTCTTTGGGCTTTCTTTCCCCTTTCTTTGGGCTTCCTTTCCCCTTTCTTTGGGCTTTCTTTGAGCTTTCTTTCCCCTTTCTTTGGGCTTTCTTTGGGCTTTCTTTACCCCTTCTTTGGGCTTTCTTTGGGCTTTCTTTCCCCTTTCTTTGGGCTTTCTTTCCCCTTTCTTTCCCCTTTCTTTGGGCTTTCTTTGGGCTTTCTTTGGGCTTTCTTTGGGCTTTCTTTGGGCTTTCTTTGGGCTTTCTTTCCCCTTTCTTTGGGCTTTCTTTGCGCTTTCTTTCCCCTTTCTTTGGGCTTTCTTTGGGCTTTCTTTGGGCTTTCTTTCCGCTTTCTTTGGGCTTTCTTTGGGCTTTCTTTCCCTTTTCTTTGGGCTTTCTTTCTCCTTTCTTTGGGCTTTCTTTGGGCTTTCTTTCCCCTTTCTTTGGGTTTTCTTTCCCCTTTCTTTGGGCTTTCTTTCCCCTTTCTTTGGGCTTTCTTTCCCCTTTCTTTGGGCTTTCTTTCCCTTTTCTTTGGGCTTTCTTTGGGCTTTCTTTGGGCTTTCTTTGGGCTTTCTTTGGGCTTTCTTTCCCCTTTTTTTGGGCTTTCTTTCCCCTTTCTTTGGGCTTTCTTTGGGCTTTCTTTCCCCTTTCTTTGGGCTTTCTTTCCCCTTTCTTTGGGCTTTCTTTCCCCTTTCCTTGGGCTTTCTTTGGGCTTTCTTTGGGCTTTCTCTGGGCTTTCTTTCCCCTTTCTTTGGGCTTTCTTTCCCATTTCTTTGGGCTTTCTTTGGGCTTTCTTTCCCCTTTCTTTGGGCTTTTTTTCCCCTTTCTTTGGGCTTTCTTTCCCCTTTCTTTGGGCTTTCTTGCCCCTTTCTTTGGGCTTTCTTTCCCCTTTCTTTGGGTTTTCTTTCCCCTTTCTTTGGGCTTTCTTTCCCGTTTCTTTGGGCTTTCTTTGGGCTGTCTTTCCCGTTTCTTTGGGCTTTCTTTCCCCTTTCTTTGGGCTTTCTTTCCCCTTCTTTGGGCTTTCTTTCCCCTTTCTTTGGGCTTTCTTTGGGCTTTCTTTGGGCTTTCTTTCCCCTTTCTTTCCACTTTCTTTGGGCTTTCTTTTGGATTTCCTTGGGCTTTCTTTCCCCTTTCTTTGGACTTTCTTTCCCCCTTTTTTGGGGTTTCTTTCTCCTTTCTTTGGGCTTTCTTTCCTCTTTCTGTGGGCTTTCTTTGGGCTTTCTTTCCCCTTTCTTTGGGCTTTCATTGGGCTTTCTTTGGGCTTTCCTTGGGCTTTCTTTGGGCTTTCTTTGGGCTTTCTTTCCCCTTTCTTTGGGCTTTCTTTGGGCTTTCTTTGGGCTTTCTTTGGGCTTTCTTTCCCCTTTCTTTGCGCTTTCTTTCCCCTTTCTTTGGGCTTTCTTTCCCCTTTCTTTAGGCTTTCTTTGGGCTGTCATTCCCCTTTCTTTGGGCTTTCTTTCCCCTTTCTTTGGGCTTTCTTTGGGCTTTCTTTCCTCTTTCTTTGGGTTTGTTTCCCCTTTCTTTGGGCTTTCTTTGGGCTTTCTTTCCCCTTTCTTTGGGCTTTCTTTCCCCTTTCTTTGGGCTTTCTTTGGCCTTTCTTTCCCCTTTCTTTGGGCTTTGTTTCCCCTTTCTTTGGGCTTTCTTTAGGCTTTCTTTAGGCTTTCTTTGGGCTTTCTTTCCGCTTTCTTTGGGCTTTCTTTGGGCTTTCTTTCCCTTTTCTTTGGGCTTTCTTTCCCCTTTCTTTGGGCTTTCTTTGGGCTTTCTTTCCCCTTTCTTTGGTCTTTCTTTCCCCTTTCTTTGGACTGTCTTTCCCCTTTCTTTGGGCTTTCTTTCCCATTTCTTTGGGCTTTCTTTCCCTTTTCTTTGGGCTTTCTTTGGGCTTTCTTTGGGCTTTCTTTGGGCTCTCTCTGGGCTTTCTTTCCCCTTTCTTTGGGCTTTCTTTCCCCTTTCTTTGGGCTTTCTTTGGGCTTTCTTTCCCCTTTCTTTGGGCTTTCTTTCCCCTTTCTTTGGGCTTTCTTTCCCCTTTCTTTGGGCATTCTTTCCCCTTTCTTTGGGCTTTCTTTCCCCTTTCTTTGGGCTTCCTTTCCCCTTTCTTTGGGCTTTCTTTGAGCTTTCTTTCCCCTTTCTTTGGGCTTTCTTTGGGCTTTCTTTACCCCTTCTTTGGGCTTTCTTTGGGCTTTCTTTCCCCTTTCTTTGGGCTTTCTTTCCCCTTTCTTTCCCCTTTCTTTGGGCTTTCTTTGGGCTTTCTTTGGGCTTTCTTTGGGCTTTCTTTGGGCTTTCTTTGGGCTTTCTTTCCCATTTCTTTGGGCTTTCTTTCCCCTTTCTTTGGGCTGTCTTTCCCCTTTCTTTGGGCTTTCTTTCCCCTTTCTTTGGGCTTTCTTTGGGCTTTCTTTGGGCTTTCTTTCCCCTTTCTTTGGGCTTTCTTTCCCCTTTCTTTGGGCTTTCTTTCCCCTTTCTTTGGGCTTTCTTTCCCCTTTCTTTGGGCTTTCTTTCCCTTTTCTTTGGGCTTTCTTTGGGCTTTCTTTGGGCTTTCTTTGGGCTTTCTTTCGGCTCTCTCTGGGCTTTCTTTCCCCTTTCTTTGGGCTTTCTTTCCCCTTTCTTTGGGCTTTCTTTGGGCTTTCTTTGGGCTTTCTTTCCCCTTTCTTTGGGCTTTCTTTCCCCTTTCTTTGGGCTTTCTTTGAGCTTTCTTTCCCCTTTCTTTGAGCTTTCTTTCCCCTTTCTTTGGGCTTTCTTTGGGCTTTCTTTCCCCTTTCTTTGGGCTTTCTTTCCCCTTTCTTTGGGCTTTTTTTGCGCTTTCTTTCCCCTTTCTTTGGGCTTTCTTTCCCCTTTCTTTCCCCTTTCTTTGGCCTTTCTTTGGGCTTTCTTTCCCCTTTCTTTGGGCTTTCTTTCCCCTTTCTTTGGGCTTTCTTTGGGCTTTCTTTGGGCTTTCTTTCCCTTTTCTTTCCACTTTCTTTGGGCTTTCTTTGGGCTTTCTTTCCCCTTTCTTTGGGCTTTCTTTGGGCTTTCTTTCCCCATTCTTTGGGCTTTCTTTCCCCTTTCTTTGGGGTTTCTTTGGGGTTTCTTTGGGCTTTCTTTGGGCTTTCTTTCCCCTTTCTTTGGGCTTTCTTTGGGCTTTCTTTGGGCTTTCTTTGGGCTTTCATTCCCCTTTCTTTGGGCTTTCTTTGGGCATTCTTTCCCATTTCTTTGGGCTTTCTTTGGGCTTTTTTTCCCCTTTCTTTGGGCTTTCTTTGGGCTCTCTTTCCCCTTTCTTTGGAATTTCTATCCCCTTTCTTTGGGCTTTCTTTCCCCTTTCTTTGGGTTTCTTTGGGCTTTCTTTCCCCTTTCTTTGGGCTTCCTTTCCCCTTTCTTTGGGCTTTCTTTCCCCTTTCTTTGGGCTTTGTTTCCCCTTTATTTGGGCTTTCTTTCCCCTTTCTTGGGGCTTTCTTTGCGCTTTCTTTCCCCTTTCTTTGGGCTTTCTTTGGGCTTTCTTTGGGCTTTCTTTCCGCTTTCTTTGGGCTTTCTTTGGGCTTTCTTTCCCTTTTCTTTGGGTTTTCTTTCCCCTTTCTTTGGGCTGTCTTTCCCCTTTCTTTGGGCTTTCTTTCCCCTTTCTTTGGGCTTTCTTTCCCTTTTCTTTGGGCTTTCTTTGGGCTTTCTTTGGCTTTCTTTCCCCTTTCTTTGGGCTTTCTTTCCCCTTTCTTTGGGCTTTCTTTCCCCTTTCTTTGGGCTTTCTTTCCCCTTTCTTTGGGTTTTCTTTCCCATTTCTTTGGGCTTTCTTTGGGCTTTCTTTGGGCTTTCTTTGGGCTTTCTCTGGGCTTTCTTTCCCCTTTCTTTGGGCTTTCTTTCCCCTTTCTTTGGGCTTTCTTTGGGCTTTCTTTCCCCTTTCTTTGGGCTTTCTTTCCCCTTTCTTTGGGCTTTCTTTCCCCTTTCTTTGGGCTTTCTTTCCCCTTTCTTTGGGCTTTCTTTCCCATTTCTTTGGGCTTTATTTCCCCTTTCTTTGGGCTTTCTTTGGGCTTTCTTTCCCCTTTCTTTGGGCTTTGTTTCCCCTTTCTTTGGGCTTTCTTTCCCCTTTCTTTGGGCTTTCTTTCCCCTTTCTTTGGGCTTTCTTTCTACTTTCTTTGGGCTTTCTTTGAGCTTTCTTTCCCCTTTCTTTGGGCTTTCTTTCCCCTTTCTTTGGGCTTTCTTTGGGCTTTCTTTGGGCTTTCTTTCCCCTTTCTTTGGGCTTTCTTTCCCCTTTCTTTGGGCTTTCTTTCCCTTTTCTTTGGGCTTTCTTTGGGCTTTCTTTGGGCTTTCTTTGGGCTTTCTTTCGGCTCTCTCTGGGCTTTCTTTCCCCTTTCTTTGGGCTTTCTTTCCCCTTTCTTTGGGCTTTCTTTGGGCTTTCTTTGGGCTTTCTTTCCCCTTTCTTTGGCTTTCTTTCCCCTTTCTTTGGGCTTTCTTTGAGCTTTCTTTCCCCTTTCTTTGAGCTTTCTTTCCCCTTTCTTTGGGCTTTCTTTGGGCTTTCTTTCCCCTTTCTTTGGGCTTTCTTTCCCCTTTCTTGGGCTTTTTTTGCGCTTTCTTTCCCCTTTCTTTGGGCTTTCTTTCCCCTTTCTTTCCCCTTTCTTTGGCCTTTCTTTGGGCTTTCTTTCCCCTTTCTTTGGGCTTTCTTTCCCCTTTCTTTGGGCTTTCTTTGGGCTTTCTTTGGGCTTTCTTTCCCTTTTCTTTCCACTTTCTTTGGGCTTTCTTTGGGCTTTCTTTCCCCTTTCTTTGGGCTTTCTTTGGCTTTCTTTCCCCATTCTTTGGGCTTTCTTTCTCCTTTCTTTGGGGTTTCTTTGGGGTTTCTTTGGGCTTTCTTTGGGCTTTCTTTCCCCTTTCTTTGGGCTTTCTTTGGGCTTTCTTTGGCTTTCTTTGGGCTTTCATTCCCCTTTCTTTGGGCTTTCTTTGGGCATTCTTTCCCATTTCTTTGGGCTTTCTTTGGGCTTTTTTTCCCCTTTCTTTGGGCTTTCTTTGGGCTCTCTTTCCCCTTTCTTTGGAATTTCTATCCCCTTTCTTTGGGCTTTCTTTCCCCTTTCTTTGGGTTTCTTTGGGCTTTCTTTCCCCTTTCTTTGGGCTTCCTTTCCCCTTTCTTTGGGCTTTCTTTCCCCTTTCTTTGGGCTTTGTTTCCCCTTATTTGGGCTTTCTTTCCCCTTTCTTGGGGCTTTCTTTGCGCTTTCTTTCCCCTTTCTTTGGGCTTTCTTTGGGCTTTCTTTGGGCTTTCTTTCCGCTTTCTTTGGGCTTTCTTTGGGCTTTCTTTCCCTTTTCTTTGGGTTTTCTTTCCCCTTTCTTTGGGCTGTCTTTCCCCTTTCTTTGGGCTTTCTTTCCCCTTTCTTTGGGCTTTCTTTCCCTTTTCTTTGGGCTTTCTTTGGGCTTTCTTTGGGCTTTCTTTCCCCTTTCTTTGGGCTTTCTTTCCCCTTTCTTTGGGCTTTCTTTCCCCTTTCTTTGGGCTTTCTTTCCCCCTTTCTTTGGGTTTTCTTTCCCATTTCTTTGGGCTTTCTTTGGGCTTTCTTTGGGCTTTCTTTGGGCTTTCTCTGGGCTTTCTTTCCCCTTTCTTTGGGCTTTCTTTCCCTTTCTTTGGGCTTTCTTTGGGCTTTCTTTCCCCTTTCTTTGGCTTTCTTTCCCCTTATTTCCCCTTTCTTTGG